>NC_056731.1:193507819-193532819 GCF_019279795.1 Protopterus annectens
ACAAGTGTAAAACTCCACCTGCTTCCATCAATTATTTATGACATACAGGGGTTATCGTTTTTAATTCCCATATCACTGCTGTCATATTTTAATGTGCAACAGAACCAGCAGTATGTGGTTTGATTCTCACCAATGTACCCATTAAAATGCAAAGGCAATTGACCTTAAGGGTATACAGTAAATGTGCACTGCTGCCTTGGGTAATGGGCAATAGCTGCTATACCTAGATAAGGTTCACAATGCACACATACAGATCAGAGTTGTACTCACTGAGTCTCCAAGATTTCACCATCTCAGATTGAGCAGAATGCCTTTCAGTGCAACCTTATCGAGATGACTTGCAACTTGACCAGACCCACACAAACACACACAAATATTTCTCAGAATGGGGATAAATTTTCCGCACCATCCCCTCCTTCCTAATTTTTAAAGCTGCCACTAGTGAGAACTAATAGAACAAGAGGAAACCTTAATATTTAACCTTAAAATGAGCCATCCTTTAAGTATTCAAATGATAACAATTGGCTCCAAGAACTCATGCTTCTCATTGAGTGGCTTCTATACAGTTGTAGGTCTATTTTAAAATGAATAAAATGTGTAACCAATAAACAAACCATCAGTCACAAGTATTCAAAGTTTAATAATAAAATTCCTTGCTTGAAAAAATACATGAAAGCATTTCTTTTCCAAATAAACACGGAGATGGTAAAAGACTTGAAGAAGAATTTAAGAAAAAAGCATACAAAAAGACAAGTAATGTTATAAACAAAAGACTGTCTCACATTTAAACTAGAAGCTATCTGCTTCTGGCTAAAACTGTACTTACTGTTTTTGGCTTTTAAGGCCAAAATGGAATTTTTAGAGTTCTTACAGGCAGTATAAGTTCTGTCTCCAAATGTATCCTCCAGCACTAATTCTTGGGGCTTCTGTACTTCTGTAATTGTTACTGTTTGAATTAACAGATAATACATCTATTTATAAATCTGCAAAAATTAACTTCCTTTGATTTTGCATTGAAATTAGGAGATCCTCTTCCTGTTTCCACAATTACATGTCTAAGAGGGAGTGGCAAGATTCAGCAAGCCAGAGTTCAAGTAAGGACCTAACTCAGCATTCCCCAAAACAGCAGGTTCTGTAATAATACAAACAATCAAGAAGAAAAGTTTGGTTTTCTTTAAACTGTGCTACATTTCTAGTTATACACCACTTCACATATTTGTTTTGCATATTACACTGCACTGAAAATGGCAAATACGCTGCAATTTTGGCTTTCCTCTTGCTTCAGTACCATTGTTGTACAACTTCTTATGTATTTTATGAAAGAACAGAAACATATTCTAACAGTATTAGTTATTTCCACACAACAAATGATGCAGCTTTCTTTGAAATGCATTTTTCTGATTTTATCTACACATTTTTGGTATCTAAATTTAACTGCATATGCCATATATGCAGTTCTGCTTAGCTGCATACTATGTCACTTTCATATGTGTGTGTCTACACATTGTAGTTCTGTATCACATGATGTTGTTCTGTGCAGTGACCATATGGAATGCACTCTACTTTTATTAGCCACTCACAACATTCAGTATGACTTGACATAGTTTAACATAGTGCTTTTAATAACTGTAGTTCCATGTTACATAACAATATTGTATCAGTCTTCAATGCATATTTTAATTCTTACTCATAATGTTATCCATTAGCCATATCAAGTTTTGTTACAAACTTCTACAGTCTCTTTCATAACTTTTTGAAACAATATCACCACCTGGTTATGAGAAAACACATAAATGAAAATAGATTTGAATGTAATGATGGAAAGACCAAACGTTGACATTGAAGAATGTATCATATTTCATCTATGTATAAATGTCTACCATGTAATCCACTTACTATAAGCATTCTCCTCTAAATAAAGAGGTAGTACGATAAAATGAAGAAAACAAGTGACGGCATAAAAAAATTGAAGAACGTCATATACACAATACTTAACCACAAACAAATAATATTTAGATGACTAATACATCACTAATTGTATGCTAGCAAACCAAAAACAAGAGTGACAGTGTAGTATGCATACTATACACTGAATAGACATACAACTTCATAATATTGGTATATACAAACTGCAGTAATTGTGCCATCAGTACACAATGTTTTATTCAGTAAACATGGAGAACTACTTGATAAATTCAAGCAGAACATACCACTTTTGATAAGAAACTGTGGAGCTAGACCTTGAGTACATTTACAGGTTATCCTTCTACTCATTTAAGTTGTGTTTGGCTTTCATGTGAATTGAGTGCAATTAATTTGAAATGTTTTGTAAACATTTTCTTGTTTGGACTTATTTTGGACATTTCTGTGTGCCCTTAGTGGTTATAACCTGCTTGTTATCTGTTTGTTGATATCTGATACTTTTGAAGTGTTTACTTTTAAATAATACTGTTTTATTTATGTTTTATAAGGTCATTGCACTAAATTCACTTGCTTCATTCTGATAAGCATTTATTGTTCAGGAAAGAAGCACTATAATAAATCTGAAGTTGAAGTTGAAGAGGGATAAGGTGCTACCTTGTTTAGTATGAAGGGGAAGTCTGTTCCAGAAGAAATTAATTATTTGTTAGAAGAATCTATCACCTCTACCCCCCCCCCCCCCCGCACTCCAACAGGTCTTGTTTATGTCATGGTGAAGGTTTAGATGTGTTGTACTGGTGCTTTTGGTGTTATAGGTTTTGCAAACATGCAGTAGGTGGTTACACAGGACAGGGTCATATCAGGCTTTGTGTGCTTGGCAGAGGTCACTTCATAGGAGTATGTATGAAACAGAAAAGACAGCAGAGCTTTACGGCACTCTGCATAGCTCATGGATCACAGGCCCTTTTTTTTTTTAGTAAGGAAACTGTTTTTTTTTTTTTTTTTTTTTTTAAGTTGGATAATTTCTTTGGATAGATATACGCCAAAGGGAGCATTATATTCTATTATGGGCCTAATAAGGGAGAATTAGAGAGGAAAAATAACATCCATGGACCTAGCAGATATAACTTTAGTAATCAGCTGGGCTAGGTAGAAGGATTTTCTGATGGCAATAGATATATGGTGGTCAAAGGGAGCTCATTTTCTACAAAAGCACCAAGGGCCCTAACAACTGCATCAAATCTGCGTGGGGTGCCATTAAAGTGATAGGTTCATGGGTGCACCTGTTTTCCAAAGGACATGATACTGATACTACGTTTTTTAGCATTTAGCCTTAGACCTTGGTCTTCACATCATTTAGTTGTATGTATTATTTCCTCTTATACAATCTGTGAGTCCTTCAAAGAGTTTATGATGCCTCCAGTTTTGCAATTATCTATAGACTTGGTCATCCAAAAAGTCCCTGACATTAGGTTTCATGTCAATGAAGTGAATACCAATCAGAAACTGTCACAGTTCTGAGACTTTAATGACCCCTCTAATAATAAACCTTTTAGGGTAGATTGTGCCACCAGTCCTAATTTGTTGAGTTCCATCTATGAACAGGCTGGGGCTTATACTTAGTTTTAATGCCCGAGTGTAGAATGGTATCAAGTGCTATAGCTAGGTATACTGATTTGCCCTCTTCAGATGCCTCAGTGACTTTTTCAAAAAAGTCTCCTAGGTTAAATGGGGAGAATCTTCACTTCACAAACCCAAACTGGTTTGGATCAAGAGATGTAAGCTACTAATATCGTTGATTATGAGTGCCAGATAATGTTGATAAGGTGTTTTGATATGCAGTTGCCAGGATCACTGGTGAGGCCATTCTTATGAAATGGGATGACCACAGAAGTTTTCCATGCCTTTGGCATAAAACCAGTTGACAAGATGAGGCTGAACAGATTCAGAAGCAGGTTGGTAAGACAGTGTTTCATACTGGCAAGGAACCCCAGCACAGTACAGTTATTTGCTTTACAAAGTGTATTTAGGACTTAATAAAACTTGGTCAGAAGTTATGTTTAGGGGGTGCACACATGATATCAAGCAGGGAGAAGCTGGAGAAGATGGGAGAGAAGTTTGAACTAAATTTGTCTGCTATTATGCTGGCTATGTATTTAGGAGCTGAGGGGTGTTACTGTTATGTATCAACTGACTGCAATGTTGGATATTGTTCCTAAGGTTTCTATCACAGCTTAATGACATTAAATACATACTAAGGTACTAAATGTAGTCAGCTCAGACAGCAGAGAAGGATGAGGCCATTTTAGGTCCCAGCCGACTTCACTACAGGGATTCTTAAAAAGTTAATTTCCCAACCTTAGTGTATGGTGATTGTGATACACTGAGGTTAGGAAATTAACTTTTTTCCACTGTAGTGCAATCTTGAAGTTGGTATATTTAGTTTACGGGGGGGGGGGCATGGGGGTCCAGGGGGTTTGCCCCACTGCAGAAACATAGTAGAAAGTGTGTTTGTTAGTTAGGTGTTGTTATAGGTGGAGAGGATGTTATTCACATATGCACTGTAGTTTTCAATGTTATGAAGCACACTTTCAATGTTCTGAGTTTTCAGTGTTTTGGTTTTTCAATGTTATATACACACACACACACACACACACACACACACACACTTCACCCTTCCACATATACACACCCCTTATCTGTATGCATATGCATCCATACACACATGCACATGTGCATGTGCGTGCACGCACACACACACACACACACACACACACACACACACACACACACACACTTCACCCTTCCACATATACACACCCCTTATACCTATGCATATGCGTCCATACACATATGCACACACACACACACACACACACACACACACACACACACACACACACACACACACACACACACACACACACACACACACACACAGGCACACACACTTACTCAGACAGCTTGGGGGAATTTCCTTCACTAATCCACCAGCTGAGTCGCCTCTGTTTGTGAAGAAATCAGATACTCTGACAAAAAAACAACATGGACATAGGAAAAACATGCAAACTGTACACAGAAGGCACCTAAGGTGGAAAATGAATCAGAGAGCCAGGTAATGTATGGCTACATTACTAACAGCTGCATCACTTCGCCACTTAACTTATTTTTCCAATATGCCATCCAGCAGTGATGTCCTAAGTAGAAGTGATATGTTAATAAAATCAGCATTTAGGGTGGAATGAATGTTTCTTCATTTTCAAATATACTAAATTAGTGTTGACTGTTAAAACAAGAGCCAGACACACCTATTTATTTGGACCAAGTACTGATTCACATTCCAGAATCAAGTTAAATTAACCTAACTTAAAAAGGCAACACTCAACAATAGAAAACAATATCCCTACATAAATTCAGTCTGTGCTTTGCAAATGCTAGACATGCTAAAGTTCAAATCCATCAATGATAGTCCTTGGTATTCCATAAAGATAATACAGTTAGTGCAGGAATTCCCCAACTTTAATCTGTTGAACTGTAGACTGTGGTATCAGACTGAGAGAATCCAGGAGCTCCGGAATGTTCAAAAGTATCAGCTATATAAGAAATACCCACCGCTGTTCTGTACTAGGCTCCCAACAGCTTGTATTTACACAGCGCTTTGTCAAGGGTTATAAATGAGGAACAATACCAGCACACAGTAAACTGCATACCAAAATGATTATGTAATACTGAAATACAAGGGTATGTTGAGATTCATTCTGAAAATGTCTGCTTTTTAGTCAGTTGATTACTCCACATATCCAGTCTTGCATGATTCAAGTAAAATATGAGAAGAATATTCTTCCTCCTCCACTCAACCTATGACCCCAATTCACAGAGCCAAACAGATGAGCAGTTCATGGTGTGTTATTCAGAATGGACGCTATCACTGAATATGACTGTGAACAAAACCCCTGATATTTTGTCTAAATCAGATAGCAAACATATTTCAGGAGACAGAAATAATATAGCCAGCAGAGAAATAAGCATTCCAACTGCATATCTGCTATTGTCTACTGTACTACTTTGTTAAGTACTCTGCACAAGTGAGCTCAATTAAGCATTTGCAAGGTGCAATCCTGCAATCCTTGAATCCCACAACTATCAGTGGTACAAATGGATCAAAACTAAGTGAACTAGAGAATGCGGAGTGAGTATAAGCTACCAAAACACAAAGAAATATGCTACTTGGGTGTTAAACTAAGAATAAGTGTATGACTAGCTGGAGGGTATGCAGTGTAACTCTATGTGATGCTGGCAAATCAGGGATGAGAAAATAAACTCAGGATCAACATGGTCAAATGGGTTAAATCATACTAGTAATATCTGGACAATCCTCCACACTGTGGGGAGCAGAGATGCCTGTGTAATGTGACATGTCATGAATGTTGGAAGCATTCCTAAGCATTGTAGCATTCTTGCAACAAAAGCAGTAGAAATGGGAACAAAGACAGCACTTAATTTTACCACTATCTCCACAAAACCTAAGAAAAAAAAAACAGTTCTACCTGATGATGAATTGACGGTAATTAATTCTTCCACTATGTCCCAAATACTTCAAGACATTTCTACCTGATGATGTCACACCAAAATGTTTACAGCTCTAGGAGCTCAATCAACCTCTTACAAAGGGAAATTGACTTCTTTGGCATCCCCTGGTCCATATTTCCAAGGAATCCTATTCTTCCAAACAGGCCAAGCTGTCAAGAGATCAAAATTACACTTCTGTACAATGCCCAAACCAAGACTCACATTTCAGGAAAACAAATGACAAAAGATTCACAAAATTAGGAGACAAACTGCCCTTTCCTCTACTGTGCCAAGCACTCCCCTTTTGTTTTTCACTTTTTGTAAGTACTGAGTTGGAAACTGAATCAGCGAGCCACGTACTGTAAGGCTACATTACTACCAGTATAACCCCCACACACACATACGATGTTACTATTTTATTGTATTTGATTTCACTGATCTTTTCTCATCTTGGGCTTCTCCACATACATCTGAGCACATCCAAAGACATTTTGTATAAATAAACTGCTTTGTTCCCTGGAGCTGAATGCAAATACTTAATGGTTTGCTTGTCTGCAGCATCAGTCTGCAATAATGAGGATCAGAATCCCTGCCTGATCCATACACTCCACATTATCAAGGATCATCCAGTAGACGGATGGATTTTATACACATTTTCCCTGTAGCCACTTGAGATCTTATTTTTGCACTTTTGTATTTTTGTTTAAAAAAAAACATCTTTGGTAGGTATATAACATCTGTATAGTAATCAATGCCTTATAGAGGGATATTCAAAAAGATTTGTAATACCACAGCACTACCCTAAATAATGCAAAAGGATTAACACAACATAGCTTTCAGCTGATTAGCTGTGAAGAGTGGCCAGTATAGTGCTGGCTTGCTGAGTAATAGGCTTCATAGTAAAGAACTGCAGCTGCATAACTGGCAGCCAGTAGCTGCACTATGGGTGGTCATGTGAGTAGTATGAGAGCCACTGGAAGGATCTGCGCCCATCTCTATGTATGTTCACAAATGCAACAAAGCGGCTCTCATAGCTGCAATACAGGCAAGATGAGTAGGCCATATGATGCTTACTCAGTTCATCATATAAAGGGAGAGAAATGGGGGAAGGGATAGGAAAGCCAGAAAATGGTAGAAGCAAGCAGAGGAAAGTAAGCTGTGTAAGTAAACTTACCATAACAATAGATGTTCGAATGATCACTGCTGCAGTAGTCCTAGTTATATGGGTTATAGCCTGCATCGGATGTAACAGTTGGACAGCTTCCAAAGCTTCAAGACACCTTCCATGCACTAAAATCATCAGTCAGCTCAAGCTGAGCTGAATAAAAAGACATATTTGCGTGCCAAGCCCTTCAGAACATTGCTATTAGTCCTATTCTGAAATTAAAAGCATTAAAGAGGTAAATCTACCTCGCCAGTATTTATTTCAGTTTTTATTTATGTATTTAACGTAATAGTATCCATTGCATAAAACAACCTTTTACATTTCCATTTTAAACAATTTTATATACATTTTTATATATATTTATATTTTTATGCTCATATTTATGATATACATATTTATGACATTATTTAGCATTTATTTTGTATTTATTAGGGGGTTGTGAGGCTGTGTGTGTGTTTTTGAAATCAGGTTATCACTTGTATGCATTCACTACCAGGACTACTAACTTTGTGCTTGTATTACTTTAAATTAATTTGCTTCTTTAATTGTTTTATTGCTTATGTCACTTCCTGTTGTACTTGTATATAAGGAAGTTTCCACTTGTGATAAGTTATCTGATGAAGTCTATTTCTTCTAGACGAAAGCGCTTATCCTTGGTGAACAATTCATGTGTTTTTGTGGACTGAATAAAGTGGATTTCGTTTACTACAACAGCCTTTCATCCATTTTTACTTGTGAGTGGGTCCAATCCAGCTACTTCACTTGGTTTCTTTATTTCTGGTTTGGGTTGTGCTTGTTCTTAATTTTTTATAACCAACACACCAAAAGACAAGGGGGAGGGAGAGAAGGAGCAACTAATGCCGCAGTGCTCATTCAAACATCTATTGTTATGATAAGTGTACATTCACAACTGTACTACACTCTTCATATTGACCACTGATGCAGTAGCCAAAGCTATATGAGTAGATTACCATACTTTACTACATTTGGGAGATGGAAAAAGAAGAGTCCATCAGCCTCTGGAGAATGGTCCTTGCAACACCTAATCTAGATGTAGAGAAGGAATCAAGCTTATAGTGCATTGCAAAGATATGTACAGAGGACCAAGTTGCAGCTTCTAGAATACTTCTAGAATCCATCTCTTTCCAAAAGGCCATAGATGAAGCCAAGGCCCTGGTAGATTGGACCTTGACACTACCTGGAATCGTTTCATTTTGGTGAGAATAATAAAAGGTAATAGCCTTAGAAAACCATTTGGAAACTGTTTTGACACAGGATGTCCTTTCATTTTACTTTCATAAGAAATTAACAATAGATCCAAAGATCTGAAAGATTTAGTTCTATCAAGATAGTACTTTAGTTGTCTGTGGACATCCAAGGTAGGGACTATCCTTTCTCCTTTATTTTTAGGTTAAAAATGGGGAGATGGATAGTTTGACTTAAAGCAAACTCAGCACTTTAGACATAAAAGGATTAGTTATCAAAGAAACACTTTATGGAAAATGAGACAGAGCTGACTCACCATAGGAGTTTGCAGCTCTGATACCCTTCCTGCAGATGTCAAAGCAGTCAGTAAAACTGTTTTCCAAGTTAAAAACTTCAACTCAGCCAGGTTAGCTGGTTCAAATGGAGAAAGTGCTAGCTTCTCTGATGCAAAATTAAGATCCCAAGGAGGGGCCACCAGTTTTCTTGGAGATGTCTTATGCATAACACATTTCAAAAATGTTTTCACATGGGAATGCATATAAAGAATAGAATCCATGGGCAGACATGCTAAAAAGTCCGATAAATGAACCCTGATGGAGGAGTAAGAAAGGTCATAAGACAGTAACTCACAAAAATATTGTAAAACCAGATAATAATTAGCCCTGAGTGGGTGCTGGTTATATTGTTGGCACTAACTGGAAACCCTTTTGCATTCACTAACATGATTTTCTAGTAGCAGGTTTTCTTGCCTCCATTAGTACCTGCTGCACATCCTAAGTAAACAGTGCATAAAGGCAAGACCCTATCATCCAGGCAATCAATCATCCGAAGTTGATTGGGGATAAGGTGTACGAAGCACCTCTGTTCTTGTGTGAGTACATCCAGTCTGTGAGGAAGCTTCTGGCAATTTCCCCTGGCAATTTCCAAAAGAAGGAAGAACCACAGTTGCCTGGGACAGAAGGGGAGTCACCACAATGATTTTGGGGGATTCCTTCTGAACCTTTAGACATACCCTAGATATCAGTGGAAAGGGTGGAAAAGCATACAGGAACATTCCAGTCCAACAAAAGGCATCTGTCTCCCAGGACTTCTTGGACTGAGTCCCAGAGCAGAATCTTGCCAACTGATTGCCCTGAAAGGAGGCAAATAATTCTGCTTGAGAAACTTCCCACAGATGGATCAAATCATGGAAGACCCACAATCTAGCTACTTTTAATGAGGTTCAGCCCTTTTCCTGATGCCTATAGAGTGAGATTGTCTTGTGAAGCTATATTGAAAGTGAACATGGCTAGTCTGCAATGGGGTATTAACTGGTTCTTCCTTGCTTGTTGATGTACCACATGACAATGGTATTGTCTACAATAACTTAAAGAGTTCCCAGGGACCAAAGATGATTCAGAGAGTTAAGTGCTTTGATCAGCGCAAGCATCTCTTTCATATTTATGTGTTTGCATCTGTTCTTGGTGTACCACATAACTTGTATTTTTATCCCTTCTGAAACTGATTTCCAAGCAATGTCAGAGCTGTATGTGGTGACTAACTGCTTTGGAGCAGTGAGGGAGAAAGTGGGACCTGGATTTAAAGGTTTTTGCTATCTCCACCAAGTGATTTCTCTTATGACAAGCCGTAGCACTGGGATTTAAAAAAGACAAAGAATGTTGGCGCTGTGACCAAAGAGACCTCAGATACCACTGCATCTTTCTCAAGTGGAGTCTTGCCAGAGGTATCATAGATGCCATGAGACCCAAAATCCTGAGGACATGACCAAAATATGAGTGAAAAACCTTAGAAATAAATCCAGATAAAGATCTATTTTTCCCTGTGGAAGAAAAGCTCTTTGAACTGAGGTGTCTAGCTGACACCCCAGGAACACAATCCTGTGTGATGCAGACAAAAAAAAACTTTTGAATTGTAATTCCAGCTTTTGTAAGAGATCCCTCACCCATGTGTAAGATTCTTGACACTTTGAAAAAGACTCTGCTAAGATAAACAAGTCATCTAAATATGGAAAAATGTGGATATGCTGTAACCTGCAATGAGCTATAACTGGCGCTAGACACATTGTGAATATTCGTGAAGTGGACAGTCCAATGGGTAAGGCAAATAAATTATAATGTGATCCAGACACACAAAACCCTAAGAAACACCTGTAGTCTGGATGAATAGGGATGTGATGCTAAGCATCTTTTAAATGTTACCAGGAAACCTGAATAAGAAAGAAGAGGTAACAGGTTGTGAAGTGACATCATTTTGAATTTTGGCACTAAAACATCCTTGAACAAAAACCTTTCCTCACCTGGGAAGGAGGAAATGGCTCTATCATTCCGTGAGACAGCATGTGATGAAGGATGGGTGGAAATAAGAGTGGTCTGGTAGATGAGGAATTACCCCTGAAAAAAAGGAATTTTCACCCACTGCCAACTTTTATGAATGATCTTCAGAATCTATTTGACTGAAATTATCTTGTCAAAGAGAAAAGTGGAGATTCAGACTTTCTGGAAAGGGAAATGGGACTGCCAGGTTTGGGGGGAGGATAAGACAAAATTCAAGCTATAATCCAATTTGCTCTTTCTGTTCTAACTTACAGTTTTGGAGTGACTGACTGGCCCCAAAGCATGTTGGCTAGATTGGACAGGAAAACAATAAGGATGCTTTATGCTCATGAAACGATTTATAAAAATCACTGCATACCAAGATTATGTATTCCCCATTCCAAAGGAGGGATGGGCCTCCTTGAAATTGATTACATGTATAGATCTGCAATTGTGGGACTGCACACATATCTGCTGACCTCACAGGACCCAAACATAGTGAAAGTTTTGAAAAATTAGGAGAATAAATCTAAGATGACTTCTCTGCTTAGTCTAGCAGAAGCATATCGGGGTCAAGCAGGAATGGAAATCAAACCAGAAGTAGATAGAAATCAGGCAGCAACTGAATGTGCCAAAAAACAAAAGAAAGAATATAGGGTGAAGGGCCAGAAGAGCAGGCAAGAAATGTGGAAAATGCATAAATATAGCTGCAAGTATAGAAACCTTCTGGAAGAACCTCATGTTGATCAAGATCAAACTCAGGAATGGTTACGGAGAGATGAATTCAAACCAAGAGATGAAAGGTTAATATTGGCATCCCAAGATAGTGGGCTATGCACATGTTGGTTTACAAAGTCCATTGAATTTGTGGGAGAAACAGACAAATGTAGGTTTTGTAAAACAGAATTGGAAACAGTTGCACACCTCATTTCTGGCTGTGACATACTAATGGCAGAAGGACTGTATACTGAAAGGCATAATAATATGGCAAGACTGTTGTACTGGGGATTGTGCAAACATTATGGTACTGAATTAGGTGAAAAACACTGGAAACATGAGCCACAAAGCATCATAGAAAATGATGAAGTCTACATAACATGGGATCACCCATTACCAACAGTTCAAAAGTTAGATGCTAGAAAACCAGATATAGTGGTCCATAAGACAAAAGTAGCATTGATCATTGAAATTGCCACACCCAGTGACTACAGTGTCTTGTGTACAGAAAGACACAAATTCATAAAATATCAGGATTTGCAGGCAGAAATGAGAGCAATGTGGAAGAAAGATACCCAGACAGTTCCAATAGTAGTAGGAGCAACAGGTCTTATAAAAGAAGAAAAAGAATCTACAGTCATATTTAGATATGATACCAATACATGTAACCCCATACAAATTGCAGAAGGAGTCATTACTGGGCACATTGTGCTGTGAAGAGCACTTCTGGCTGACATCAAAGATTGAAACAATACTAATTTCATGAACTTTAATCGTACTTTGACTTAGGAATGGGGCCCATTCCCATCATGGTATTAGGAAACCCAAAAGACTTGGAGAAATTAAAAAAGAAAGAGCAGCACTGGAATCAACTAAGTGCTTAGCAGCACTGGAATCAACTAAGTGCTTAGCAGCACTGGAATCAACTAAGTGCTTAGCAGCAATGGAATCAACTAAGTGCTTAGCAGCAGTGGGATCAACTAAAACTGTAGCTGCTGGGTAGGTTTGGGAAGAGTGTATCAAAAAATAAAAGACTGGGGAACTTTATACATCTTACTTGCCTTTTTACGGGCAGCTGGCTGATTATCATGTGACACACAAACAACCACCAAAACTGACAGAGTTGAAGGAATGGGTGAAGGTTATGAAAATTTCTTCTGGAACAGCTCATAGTATTTTCTGAGGGACCTTGAAACCTCAGTGTTCTCCCACTGCAAACACTGGCACATTATGGAAATAGTCTCAGAGAAATAGAACCACAGGGAGAATCAGAAACAGAGCTCCCCTCTGAATCTGAATCAGAAATCTGAGGAGAAATTCCTGCATCTGTCCCTTCATTTTCCTATCCAGATTTAGAATCTTGAATCCCTTTGGGAAAAGAGGCAGCCCTCCATCTTTTACTAGAAACTACATTATAAGAAGGATCAATAGCCTGAATTAAATCCCGAGCCAGAGACAATAATCTATTCCTGTCTAAGAAAGTTTGAGCAGGGGTAGATACATGTTTAAATGTTTGTTTCTCTATGACAGAAAAAAGCAGCCAGCTGTGTTATTAATGACAGTAGCAGATGGGTACAACATTTTGACAAAACAGGAAAGCCTTTCCTGTTCCCTCTCCCAAGACTAACAAGAGTGACTCTCCTTTGTCCACTGAGGAGACCCAAGCAGCTGCAGAAGGCATGACTAACCCCTGGTCCATAGTGGCTGTTGATGCTGCACCAGAGGGATCCAGGATAAAAGATGAGTGTTCTGAGGCACAGCAAATGGCCACAGCAGAAAAGGCTGTTTGCTTAACTTTTTCTTTTTGTGAATGGAAGCAGGATCAACCATGGGACTGGCAACTTGTTCTATGATCAAGCCGAAGACAATGTCTCTTTCCTGGGAAAAACAAGCAGCAAAAGACACTAAAACCTAAAAGTCTTTAAATGTTACTTTTTTCACCTAAAATACAGTAAAAAAACACTTTATGCACTTACTAGCCACAAAAAGTAAAATAAACACAACTTCTCCACAGAAAAAATGTTTTTCAGTTACTTTAAGTAACTTTTAAATGGACGAGCAAAAAGAGTGTTCTCATTTAAAAGTAAAACACAGTCCAATGACGGTCTGTTAAAATACAAACTCCTAGATTTAAAATAACTTTCCTGAACAGGAAAGTATTAATAAACAAACAATTTTTTTTAAATGGAAATTTTTTCCCAAAAAGAATCTTATCTGCCCAGCAAAGGAACAGCACAAGCCGATCGCACATCCTTGAAAGTCTCAGTGGAGCGTACTCCTCAGTGGCAGGAAAGCTCTGAAGGGCTTGGCACCCAGACCTGTCTTTTTAGTTAGCACAGCTCAAGCTGACTAATGGTTTGGATGTGTGGGAGATCCACTAAAGCTTATGAAGCTTGCCAGCTGTTATATCCTATGCAGGATATAACCCATATAGCTAAGGCTACTGCTGCAATGATCAATATGATGAACATCATGCACAAGGATAAAATGAGGGAAAATAGTTTGAGGGAAAAGGGGATTTTTATGGGGACAGGTACGCATTTTCCATTTTTAAGACAGATAGAGGGGATGGCAGCAAGCAGCATATACAGGGAGGAAGAAAGGTATAAGGAGGAGACAGAGAAGCACACAACACAGACAGAGGAGGTACAGACATAATTGAAGAGAAACAGAGGAAAGATGCAAACAAATAGAGGGCAGGCAAATGGTAATGGAGAGGACTGGGTGACAAACAGTGTATGGTGTAGACACAAAAGGTAGAGGAAAACCTTGATAGAGGATAGGGTGGGATACACAGGGCCTATCTGACCATCCCACAGGATGACCCACCAAGACATCTGTCATTTATATAGTTGATATCATGTCCAGTTGACACCTCTGCTGGCCTGATGGACAGGGCTAGCTGGACATGCAACTCCATCAGCTGCACAAGGAGATGCTCCAAGGTGCCAGTACAGTTGCCTAGCTGCCAGGCCATCTTGATCATGACCAATTGTCATACCTGCTGCTGAGTGACCCAATGGGAACCCTCCAGACTATTCCTAAGGAGTAACCTCCATCTACCTTGTGATAGGTGACCACTAACAAGCCCTCTACATCACATTCCACAGAGTAGCCCTCACCTTCTTGCAAAGATGAAAGACTGGGGACTGCTCATGACTCAGCACCAAGCACACTGGTTAGTATTGACCCAAGTCATTCCCACTGCTCTGCAGCTGACCTTGTAGAATAAGGAAACACAAACAGAACGAGAATAGTATACATATGCATTATGACTTTATTTCAGTCTACCAGTACACAAATTTATATATTGCATTTAACCCACTGCCTGGAAAATCTGTCACATCTCATTAGGCAGGCCTTACAATTTAAATGCAATCTCCTCTGCTGATGTAAAACATAAACCAGACAATAATCAGTACAAATTTCCCTGACAACAGTTTGCAGTAACAGCAATAGGTGCTATTCAGAATGTAAAATACCAAACCATATACACAATACTTGAAAAAGAAAGTTGACTCCCTATCCCTAATCTCTGTCTGTCTGTCACCAATTGAGTAGGTTGGGGTGCTGACACCTCAGGTCAATGTACCTGTGTCAACACTGCTCACCAGACTGAGTGATTCCAGTCTCATCATGCAGTACCTTGGTGAACTTTTGGTGTTCATCATTCTAATATACTGGGCCACATACTGCCCCTGCAAGCACTCCATATAGTCCTTGTGCAGTAAGTGAGGGCAGATCTTCATCATCTGGCTGCAACAGATGGAAGACGTAGTGCAGCTAATACACGATGAGGCCACATCCCATCTACAGGTTTGAATAAAGGGGAAAATGGTAGCCATGGGCACACAGCCTCATGCACTATACACCATGTGATATGCATCATTTTGCAGCCAAGTTGCATGATAGTTAAGTACCACTAACAGAGACATGGTGTTATGAACTTCACAGTATCCTTGCAAGACAGCACTGTGCACATGACTTCCAGGCCTAGTCATGGACAGGGAAAAGCATGGTAATACTGACTGCCACTGATAACATACCATGTTATTGCACTGATTAAGACTACCAGAGTAAAGCATCTCATTAACATAATTACTGTGCTGTGAGGTCTGTTTTAGTTCAATAAAAACAGCAGTCACCATATTGTGAGAGATACTCTGTTACAATGTGAAACTTAGGAAACTTAGGAATTGGAATATGAAGGATAACAGTCTGTGCTGCCATATGGGTAAACTGATATCAAACAAGATAACTGTAGTGGACTTTAGGAATGCAAGATGCACATGCACTAATGCACGGAAGCAACAGGAACAAATACTGAAAATTAGCTTGTGTAGGAAAACACAGCACATGGACAAGATAGGTGACTATGATGCTATGGGGGAGAGGGAGTGACCCACTCGGACATGGAACAGAGTGCAAGGGCATGACAGGTTATTGCCCTGCTGAAGAGGGGGAGGATCACCCTGACACAGAGGTTATGTGAAACATTGCTGTCTTGTATAGGGGAAGTATGTAACATGCACAGAAACAATAACACATCCCATGGGGAAATAAGGCTGCCTATCCACTGGTCATGGCATGTGTTGTCATCACAGTGCTGCCAGATGGCAGGCAGTGGTATCATGCCCCTTTCACTATGGCACAGTGTTTGAACTGTGACAGTCTATTAGTAGGTATATCCGGGCCACAAAATGAGGACAGAGTGACAGCACTGAGACACAAGTGACTGGCAGGGATAGTCATGTATTCACATATACACTAATCTACATGTATAACCCACAGCAGTACCCACAGAGAATGGCAATGACTGGAAAAGTTCACTGCACTAGAGACAGAGGTGCTATTACATGCCCTGTCAAGGATGTAACTAACTATTCTCATACCCAGTCCAACTTTAAGTTGAAGACCACACTTTTAAACTGTATCAAACTGCTTGTTACATTTGTAGCAAGTAGCTGCTACAGTTTATGCAATACGTGCAACACTAAATCACTTTATTCCTGACTGCAAATGCAGTATCAGCATTCATTCAGTGCATTTAGTAATGCACTGAACTCTGATTAACATCTGACAATTGTACTCCCTAACACTTTGTGGCTGGGGCTGCTGCCCCTTTTGCTCCATCCTAGCTATGCCTCTGTGTCCTATGTACACATAAAATCCATATATTTTAGAAAGGCAGGTTTTCCAGGACAAAGTCTAGCAGAGAGTAATGCAAGACATCAATGCTGCGGGTGGCCATAACAGGAAATTGCAATGATTTGTTTCTTCCTAGGGATATCAAATCATCGCAAAGTATGGTATATAATTCATACCAGTAGATTAGCTGCACTAACAGGAGAAGTAAACCTTTACAATAAAACTGGATCTAAAATGTGGACTGTATGATCACTTTAGAAGTACAAGCACTGCAATATAACTTTTTTCCTTTAAAAATAATTATTTCCAACAAAAATGAATGAGCATATGGACTGCTGTGTTCCATACTATATATTTAGATAACTCAGTGGAACTGTTTACTATCAGTTCCTTGTACGAGTTATCATATTATTGAAACAAATGAGCGAAAAAAAAAAATTACTGCAAAAAATGTTGAACGTGGAATTGGAGGATGTTGAATTTGACATTTTTTGAACATTCTCCACACTTCCGCAAGTTGCACTAGTCTGCAAAATGCAGCAAAGAACATTTTCACAGGGGAGCAAGCCCCCCACACCCCCTGCTACTTATATATACAAACTCCGGGATAGCACTACAGTGAGAGAAAGGATACATTTCCTAGTCCCCATTATAGTGTAATCTGCATTAAATTGCTGAAATCCGTAACAGCGAATGCTATAGTGCATTTGCTGTTGCGCATTTCAACTTTTTTTTTTTTTTGTTCTTTCCTAATGTCGAATTTGGCATTCTGACTTACATAAATCGAACAAAGTCTGAGCGTCCTTTTGATAGTAAACCCTGGGAACATGTGTTAGGGTTCAGTTCAGAAAATGATGTACTTAGCCTTAGTCACAAGGGGTAGCTACAGCTGAGTGTAGGTTGTTTTTGATAAGCACTCCCTTATCTGGCAACACTGAGTTACAGGGCTGACACATATGCATGCTAAAATATTCAGTGTACCACCCTAGTTCTGCATGCAGCTACAGAAGACAAGAAGAAATATTTTCCATGCTGACACTTTCATTAAAAAAAAAAATGCAATGCATCCACTGTGCTCATTAGCGAATACTGGTCCAGTCTGATGTCAGCTAAACTTCACATTAATGGGAGAAGGGGATGGTTTTAATTAGCTTCCTTTCAACCTGTCTCAGGACACCAGACTTACTAATTAGTTATTTATTAATCATAATTATTCTCTGAATCACAATATTTCACAAAATAGAATATAACAGCTTGGTGAAAGCCTTTAATGAGCTGTTATGCTCCATTTCTGAAATTAAGATGTTTGCGATAACTGCAGTTAAAGGCCACTCTACTTCAAAATGATATAAAGACTCATAATTTTGTACATTGTAGTTTTATTATTTGGAAAAAAAAATGAGGAATTACTGTGTCCTTAAAGACTACTTAGAAACAACAATATGAATTTCAGTGAAATAGTCTGAGATTTTGTGGGGGTTTTTTTTGTTATTTAAGATAATCTACATTCATTATACATAAGTAAAAACATTTGTTGAGCTTTCATAGATAACTCTGACCTGAAAACTTAATATCTACTTCAAACTTCCTTCTGTACTATTTTTAACTACTGGTCATCTAGCAGGTGGTGGAGTTGGTGTCTGCAACCTGAAAGATCAGCTTCAACAACTGGCAGAAAAACAGGTGTATGAAAACAGTACTTAGTGTTTGCAGTTTTTTATTTATTTTTTTATTTTACATTTGTTTACCGGGAAAGTCCGACTGGGCAAAAGCCCGTTTTAAGCGGAGGCCCGGGGAGAAAAGCTCCACATAGTACAACACGGTACAAAAAAATATTCAAAACAGTCAATACAAAAAATATTCAAGAATATTTAACACAGTCATAACAAGGTACCTCTACATATTACACAGAAAGTAGTATACAGGTGTATAATATGAGACAGCAATGCACATTGGAGTATTATGTATTATGCAACTATGCAACTATAGAACCTTTATTATGGAAAACTCCTTTTTTTAGATAGTTATGGGAAAGTATTAGGTATGTATTGAGTACGTTAGCCTGCATCTTGACACTTGCAAATCCAAGAATTGAACCAGTTAGTGAAAAGTAGAGACACAGACACCAAAAGCATTATAAATAAAAGAAATAATCAGGTCTTAATTCCATTCAGTGTATAAGTAAGTAAAATAATCAGGTCTTAATTTAACTCGGCGTAGGCTATAATGAGGGCAGCATTATACTTGCTTACCTATTATCCTGAATGTGAAGCTTACTACTGTGGCTTTTCTTAAAGAAAAAAATGTACGGTGGAATCATAATAGAAATGCACCAGGTGTCAGGAATGCTCATTGTCAGGATCACTGCTGCAAAAATATTATTTTGACTGGGAAATGGCCATCAGTCAGGCATTAGCTACAGGCCAGATCTTTCTCAGCAGTTAGATGTCATAGTCACTGGGGGATTTTGACTTACTTACAAAAGGCAGAAGTCCTCCCACCTAATTCAGTTATCTTTTGCTGCCTGAAGTATACAGTGTCTCTGTTTCTGTGCTTTGCACAGTTCATTAGCTTTCTCAAACCCAATTAGTACTGGCAGTTGTTAAGTATCTCATATGCATTTATATATTCAATTTAAAGGAATCTTTCACTCATAACCTAAAATAAATTCAGTGAAACTTTAGTATTTTCGCTTCAAGAATTACAGCAATTACATTAGGTGCAGAAATACCAACAAACTGAAACATTAAACAGCAAACATCTAAACAATTACTATTCCAATTTACAAAACAACCACAGATATAACCCCAAAAATTCTGCTCATCCATTAAATACATTTATACCCATGAATATACAATGTCCTTAACCATTGTCCCAATAACCTGACCTTAGAAACAGCACCGAAGTTTAACTCATACTTCTTTGACAGCATAGCTGCCCTCACCAGTGAATCCTTTCCTGATTCCCCTGACTCATGTCTACCTTCATCTACTAAAACCCCCACGCTCACATTAAAACCAGTCACTACCTCCCTCATAAAAAGCTATTAGCCAAACTGAAGCCCTGCTTGCTTTCTGCCAATAACCTTCCTGCAAATTCCTCCATCCTTATAAACAGGTCAATAAAGGAATCTCCCATCTGGAAAAAATGCCATACCATCCCTCTTCACAAAGGTGACACTCACTATCTAGATATCTAATTTCAGACCCATTACCATCTTATACCACTATCTCAGAAATATTGGAAAAATGTGTCCATAAGCAACTACTCCCGTATCTGTTAAAGGAACAATCACCAACCAGTACACAGCATGATTTTAGACCTGCCCATAGCATGACAACTGTCCTCCTGACTTTTATGGATAACATAAATAAAGATAGGGATAGGGGTAAACTCATGTCTTCCTTATTCCTAGACTTATCAAAAGCTTTCAACACTGTGTCTCATAAAAACTCCTACTACAACTGTTCACAATGGATATCTCACAACCTACTTTTCAGTGGTTTAATAATTACTTATCAGAATGCTACCATACAGTCAAATGGAATTATACCTTTCCCCCTTATCTAGTCATCAATACATGTCTCACAAGGCTCTATCCTTGGTCCTCTTTTATTTAATATTTTTATAAATACTCTTCATACTTCTAAACAACAAGCACCCCTTGTACAGTATGCAGACAATTCCACCTAATCTGCCTCTCGGACAATCTAGAAAATTGAGAATTGATTACACAACATGCCTTTAACTCTAATGAAAAGTGGCTTTGCAACCGTTAACACCTTTTACTTCAAAGAAAACCAAACTCTTTATTTTCTCCATATCACGTTCCCATGAAAAACATAACTTTAAAAATCACATCCCTAAATAATGTGCCAAATGAAGTAGTGCCCCATACAAAAGTGCTGGGGGTTACAAGAGATGACAACCTCAGATATGGCCTCAACATACAGAGCAATATAAAAAAACTCACAAAAAAACTAGGAATACAGTGCCAAAAAATTCCTTACTGCATCCACCAGAGTCATTCTTGCCACTACATACGCACTCACCTCTATTGTGTGATTCTCCAGTCTTAACTATCCTTCAGGCTACCCTAAAATCGAAACTAGAACAGTGTTACAGCAAGTTATCTAGATATGTAGCTAATACAAGTCATAGAACATATCACTGTTGTGCACTAAAAAGTCTAAACTGGCCAGAATTATCCCAGAAACTAAATTATACCCAACTTCTCTTAACACACAAAATATGTATCCCACTTCCTGCCTAGCTAGTACTACAATTCTCCATCACTACCTCCCAAATTCTCACCTTCTTTCTTCTGACAAAAATGTACATGAGATCTGCAAGCCTTACAAAAGCTGCAATCAAAGTCTGCACTCACAATGTGTAGCAAAAGCCTGGAATATGATTCCTGCACCAATCAGGGCAATACATAACTTTCTTTTATTTAAGCTGCAACTAAAAGAATTCCTCTCTGACTTCTGGCTTTGCACATGCTGTTCTTCTGCCAAATAATTTCAGCTCCTACTCTTCTAATATGTATTGTGAAGTCCCTCCTCTGGGCCAGTGATCAAGGATCCTCAATCCTCACCACTGCCAGTAGTGAGGAACAGTCACTGTGAGAAAAATAGACACACATTATTTTCAGATGTAGCCGTCTGCACTAAATACAATTTCCCTTAAGAGCACACAGAGAATGTACACAGCTGTCCTGAGGCTAGACTTTCTCCCCAGACCCCCAAGCAAGACTGCCATTGACCACTATAGAGCTGAATCCTTAGCAGGGTGTTCCAAGCCAAGTCCTCCACCACCATCTCTGTGACACCAGTGCTCTCAGTGTCCCTGTTCAAAGTAGCTGCCACACATACTCTCTTTGAGATTTGATTTTCACTCACACACACCCCCACCTGGGAAATGCTGGCACAGCTTACCCACTCTGCCACCTCCACCCAGACTATAAGGTAGATTTCCTGCCACCAGAACACCTGAAGCCAGCTACTTTAAAGCTCTTACTTGGGTACCCAATTACACTCAGTAAAACTAATACTTATATAAAGGGTAGTGTTTAGTCAAGCAGCAAGACTTTCAGGATCATGGAGCCACAGTGCTACTAAATAAATGCAAGTACTCTCAAAGGTTAAATAATTTCTAAAAGACCAGGCACAATGAAAGGTTTAGATATATTTAGTAATAAATAATAAAAAAACATGAAAATACTAGATATCTATTTACAATAAACACCAGAGTTTCAATCACAGGAAATATAAAAAAACAGCACAGATGGACATACTCAGAAAGAAACAAAAAACAAAAAAAAACCCCAACATTTAGATACTCTCACTATATATTTTTTAACTGACTAACTGAAGAATTGCTGTTCCCTAACTACTTACTACAGCAAGGCAAGATGAAAGTGGATGAGTGTCTTGTCAGATCAAAAACAAAGTGTACACCTCACATCTCTCACTAGTATTCAAATACAATTTGAGTGCTGGCTACAGAATGACATCACATCAGGTCATCAGACTCTGTAGTTCCCACATTTCCCTCTCAGTAGAAATTGAGGCAGGATCTGGCACTATGTCACAATACACACATAGAAATTTAGCTAAGGTTTATTACAGCATCTGGAAACTGTAAAATAATTCCAACACTTCCACTCTTCCTTCAGAAACTAACAAGCCATTATATGGCACCCCAGGGTAGCAATTCGTTCACCAATGAGGACAATAGAGCAGGATCTTAGCCCAGGCTTTTCACAGACATTGCATCTCTGGCTGCATTCAGACCTGTGAGATAAAATCTTTATGACCTAAACCAAGTCATTTAATTTCAGGCTATTTTTCTTAAGGTTATCTGGGCGGAGCTTAACACCTTCCCTTCCAGTATCTTCTGTTAAAATATATGCATTTCATCAGTTACAACAATACAGTCTGACATACATATATATTTCTTTTCTGTCCAGCAGGACCCACTGTTGATACATTTTTAACACAAACAACTTTACAAATACATTTTTAACACAAGCATCTGTATAAATCCATTTGATATTCAAATGACATATAATTCTTTACAAAACTCCAGCTAACTATGATAGCATATGTTACACATGCACTGCCCTACTCCCCCTGGCACAGCTGGCACTACCTCCCATCATCACATGTATATACATCCTATGTCTCTTTTTTCTTGTTTTATTTCTCTTACTATTATTTCCCTTACTTTTACGCTGTTTCTCCTGTCTCCCTTATCTGCTCCACTTACTAACTCTAACAAATACTTATTTCTTACTCTTCCCTTCTTTTGTCTTCTTCTTATCCACTGTTTGAATGTTCCACTCTGACATTTGCTTTATGGCTTAGTAATAAACTCTCATGCTTTTAACATGTCAGCATGTTTCAGTGCTTCATGACATTATATTTAGCTTGCTTTAATGATTGTATATGTGCATTATTCTACATGTCATAAGTGTATTAATGTTTGTATTAATCTATGTATTTATAATATACTGGGATATGTCAATTTTCACCTATGCATATATATTTTCTGTTATTTTATTTGTGGAGCTTTTGTCCCCGGGTCTTCACTGAAAAAAGATAAAATATCTAGTAAGACTTTTCCAGTAAGCAAATGTGAATAAATAAATAAATTAATATTGGTAGAACACTGCTTCACAGAAACAGAGTATCTCAAAATCAAGTTGCTGCCAGTAACTTGATATCTATAAATTAACTGTCTGAAATATTTAAAATTATTATGTATTTACATATAAATACACATACACATAATATGTATACATTTGTGCCTGTACTCATATTCATATAAAGACAGAAGTTAAATGCCATATCGAAAAGCACAGTCAATAAAGTCCCAATTATTGTAGTACTCACTCTTCTCTTAATATTGGTATGACCCTGTTATATTTTTGAGGGACTGTATTCCTCAAACCTCCCACTTTGTCCCCACAGCCCAGAAGCTAAATATAACTAACATCTGGGTTGTATCCAGTGGCAGACAGTGACTTCAAAGCAAGAGTGTGCCACAGAAAGCAACTGAATGGCTGGGGCTAATTGGAATGGGGTGAGACTCTGTCACAACTGGTCAATGATCACTACCTGTGATTGAATAACAGTTGGAGTCAGTCACTTTTATCCATAGACTACCTCGGTACCCACTCGTTATAGCCACTTCATGGATTACATACAAGTCATCCTTTATTACTCCAGTCTTTAAATATACCTTAACTGGCCATGACTCCACTGGAATAGATGTGGAGGAAGTAACTGAATTAAGCCAGGGGTATGAGGGCCTCTAAAGTCATAGGTTTCTAGATGCTCTGAGGTGCACTTTAAGAGAGTTTTTAATAACTTTTTCATCGAATATTGGCCTGAACAAAAATTCAGTCTTATTTTTTTTCAAAGAAATATAAGTTGTGAGTAAAGCTTAATGTTCAAAGTTAACAAAATAAACATTCCCAATTAACTGAGATGACAAATGCTTACAAGGATATATAAATTCTACCTCTCCAAAAAAAGATAGTTACTTTCTGTGTACCCCTCTAGTGTTAGATCAGGATGAATGTAACATCACAAATGTCCACAGAACTAACCCCCCACCTAAACACGCTGTTCAACCTCAGCATCTCCACAGGCTACGTGCCCATAGAATGGCGCACAGCAAGGCTATGGAGCGCATCATCATGGAACTCATTAACAAAGACATTGGGAACCTCCAAACACTTGACCCAACCCAGTTCGGCTTTATTAAGGACAGATCATGCCTACTAAACCTGGTTGACTTCTTCAAGACATTTACCAAGGCCATAGACGAGGGAAAGGTGGTTCACACAGCCTACCTTGATCTTGCCAAGGCGTTCAACACCATTCCTCACTGGCGTATTATAGAAAAACTCACCAGCCTGAACATAAACCCCTACGTCACAAGATGGGTTGCCAAC
>NC_056731.1:193537819-193715319 GCF_019279795.1 Protopterus annectens
CCTTATCTAGTACCTTTCTACACAAGTGACATGCAAAAATATGTCTATATAATAAACAGAATAATTCTATTGCTCTTATTTATTTCAATTACATCCAATATGACCTCCCCCGTGTTCCTTCTTATTTAAATTGACCCACTGTTACAACTTCCTGCTTTCACTTTTGGTCAGGCTGTCTGGTGAACTGTTTTCCCGAGCCCAGTTTCCTTCTTCTGGAGACAGCAGAAAGAATGTTGCAATGCCAGGTTATTTTAATGACAGCTCAGCAAGATGAGTAATCCGAATCTGCTCAATTTATTTATTTATTTTTTTGTCTCGGACAATCTTGGAACTTTGTGCATGAGCAGCAGCATTCGTTCCGGCCACAGTTAAAATGGTAAAATAAAAAAATAATTATTTTTGTTATTTTATTTATTTATTTATTTTTTTAATGAATTCTTTCTTTGGGCTTTCTTTTTTTTTTACCTGGAGTGCAGTAGCCCAGCAGCTAGGGCCATGGGCTGGCCCTGGTTGCATCAATACTGAGAAAAGGAGGGCACAGCAGTGGCTGTGTCTTTCACTGTTTGCGATTCCTGATATACCAGTGTGCTCTATGAAAAAAATTATATAACACAATAAAATATTATTTCAGTCTCAGACTCGACACCATAACAGCCTGTCAGAACATGTGACCTGCGTTCTCATATAACCTGCCAATATTAATTTCAAAATTTACAAGATTAGTAATCTTACTGAAATCAGTAAGTGGCTTATTAGTAGGCAACTACCTTTTAAAAAAACAAGTAGTTTTCCTGTTGCTTTTCTTAAATGATCTCAAGAATTAGATCTTAGAGCCCTTCCTTATTTTCTCTGCTCCTTAATGCCAAACACTTCCATAAAACTGGATCTCGTGCAGTCTTATACACTTGTCTAAAGTTACACCAGGGTTGTCATGGACGTCCCTGTTTGATTTGGGAGGGGGGCATTATTTAGTACTCATAAATGGTGGTAAGGATTTTTAAGTGTGTTTACTTAAAGGTATATATGGCTAGGCCTCTTACGACCTCTGTGATCACCTACCTAGGATTAATCCTAAATTTTCCTCACCTGTGTCTACATTCAACAGCAAACAATCCTAAATTTGTAAGTCTCACCTCATAAGTCAATCTTTCCAATGCTGCTGATAATTTAGTGTACCTTCTTTGTATCTTTTCCATTTTAGTTATATGGAATTTGGTATTTAGGGCATCAGAAGCAATTTCATTGTTTCATCATTAGTCTAATTCAGCTTGAAAATATGGTTTTCCTTACATTAGCATTTCTTGGTTTTATAAATTTTCTAACATACCTATTTATTTTATTGCACTCCTCAAATACATAACCTCTATAATTGGTGAAACTTAATTTACAGTCCACCCAGATTCCCAGATCTTTAAAGAGGGACATCTGTTATCTGTTCTGTGTTACTGTTTCCTATCTTCAGTTTGAAAATATGAAAGACCAAAACCATGTGCTGTGTCTTATCTGAATTTATTATCACGGTGTTGTCCACAGTCCCCAGATATAAATTATCCAGACAGCTCCAGAGATTCAGATTGTCTTTTCTATGTGTTATGTATTTCCCTAACTTCAGGTCATCTGCATAACAAACAGTAACAATAAATAGGCTGCACACTCAGGGAAAAGTGCTCTATTTATGTATGCACACAAACACACACAGAAACACACACACATATATATATATTATATATATATATATATATATATATATATATATATATATATATATATATGTGTATAGACAGATAACACATGCTGTTACATATTCTGTTTTTTGTCTTACTAATGACCTGCAACCATCACATTCCTCCTAAAGTTTTGCACACCCCGTGTCTGTTTTGTTTAAGGGAGAATCATATTACCTCAGGCTGTGAATGTTGTGCCAATTTTAAGAGGAAAGCTTTAGCCATACAATCCAAGACTCTGAGGTTCATTAAAGTACATATGAAATTGCACAATTTATTGCTGTCATCATCTCTTGTATCTTTAACTTGTACTTTTACAAAGGAGTATATTTTAAAAAAAGAAATGCTTTTAAAAAAACTAAAGTTTCTAGTAAGGCTAAGGAAAAAGAAAAAATATATATACTTTGAAGTCTATAGTAAATTAGAAATTAAAAGTTAAAATGATACAGGGAGCGAGGTTGGCATAATGGTTAAGATGTTTACCTTACAGACACAAGGTGCAGGGTTTGATTCTCACATGGAGTAATTGGCTAGGCTTAAAATAGCTCCCAAGAGCCTAGTACTAATCTATGAACCTCAGTTCAAGCTTCAGGTACAATACAAGGGCAGCTGATCATGACCAACATTCCCTTGCTTGACATACTGATTGATACCTCTCAGCGTACAGTTGCCAGCATGCAAATTCATTCCCTGACTCTAGTGACATCTACTCAGAATCTTAATTCTTCTAAATATATCATTGCTGCAGCATGGAAGTACTGCTGGTTCCACAGCTCAAGGACCTGTTACTAAGACTGCTAAGGGTCTGATAAAAAAAAACATGCATGACACTGATATGTTTCTATGCAGAAACATGTTAGTTCTGCTCTAAGTGTCTGTTCGTATATCTGAAAGCTCCCATATAGTCATCAAGATGCCATAAACTCCAATGACAGGGCCTTTTGTTTTTCAGATATCTGATGAACAAGTTGTTTTACAAGGGGAGCCCAATACCCAGATGTCCATAGTCTGGATGCCTGAAGTACAAATATCAATTTATCTGTTAAATTAATACCACTGATTGTTTGGGAAGTGCAACCTCCTAAAAATGCAACAGGGTTACACCAACATTTAGAAAAAGAAAAGCATTATAGTAGTTGGGACTCTGTGTGTGTTTTTTAATATAGTGTATCCTATGTCTATATACAAAACACACACACACTCATACATACAGACAGGCATGCACACACACAAATACACACATCACCTTTAATGTCCAAGGTTATTCATGCTGTTGCTCCTTAACCAGTCCTTTCAGCTACCTGCCTTCTTTTCAAAGCAAAGAAAATAAAGGTGAAAAAAATCTACACACTATGGACATTTAATGCAGAAATCAAACAGAAAGGATACAATATATAAAACAGTGAACTCAACATTTTATTTCTTATATAAAGTGAAAATTGTATCATTCAGTCACTAAAAAGACATTTTTCAAAAGGCTGACTGAGTTAATTTCCTTTTATTATGACAAATGCAGTAAGTCTTAAAATGGTGAATAAATGTTCCCCCTACCATCTCAATAGCCACAGCCACTACTTTAGAGTCACATAGCTGCAATCTGGACTGCCATTCGTTTATTTACTAAATATTGAAAAATAGAAGACCAGTCCTGAGGTGAGCAATACCCCCTTCCACCCACACTTGTCTGATGAAGTACTTTCCCATTCAAAACTATGCTCCTGTGGTAATGATCTTTATGATGAGCATAGTACATTTCTATGAGATACTCACTAGCACAGGCAGATGTTCACATGACAGGCTCATTGCTGCAGTACTAATTTTCATCTTACTCCTTGATGCTGTGCACACTGTGGTTCTGGTATTCCTGAACACATTTTAACTTTAACTCTGTGCTGCTGCAAGTGTGATTACTTTTATTACTCATATTACAATTAGTACTACAGTTATTACTGTTACAAGAATTTCATTAGTTGCAGGACTAATGTAATTAATTCCAGCTGTAATTGTTTTGCTAATTATGTTAGTTTTACTACATTTTTTATTTGTTTGTGATATTCATCACCATTTTCACTCTCTGTTCCATGGTCTTGTTTAGGACTCAAAAAAAAATAGGATTACATATGAGAAGTTCTGTTCTCTTTCTTATAAGCTAGATTTCACAAATAGCCACGGTTTACACTTTGTATCACCTACAAAGGTGTCAAACTGCCTGCTTGCAACTGATGTTCTTCCTGATGGCCGATTCCCCATCAGAAGTATATATGGACAGCAGTGATATTAGTATTTGAACAGCTACTGCTGTTATGGTGACTGTGACGACCCCCTACTTAAAGCCAGGGCAGTAACTAAGGAACCTCTATCCTCACTACTCTCTCCGGTATGGGAGCATCACTGTAAGCAGGGATAGAACACACAATTTCCCCTAAAGGTACACTGGGAACAGGCTCCAAACCTGGGACTGGACTATATGCTTCACTCCAGGTTCCCAAATGAGTTTTCACACTACCCACTACCGAGCATTGTTTCCCAGTTCTAGATATTTGACAAACTCACTCTTAAATATTTTATAATCACACATACAAACACTCTTGGAAAAGACTGGCATAGATTTACCTGCTATGTCCTCTTTCCGAAATTACACACTAATGCTGCCTCCAGTCAAAATACCACAATACCCTTCAAAAGGGGTGTTTAATTATATTAGAGAAAATAAATATTGAAATGTAAGGTAGCATGTAATCCAAGCAGTAAGGCTTTTCAGAGTGGCCCTGGTGTTATCACAATAAGCATAAACATTCTCAGATTACAAAAGGTACTTTCTAAATAACCAGCCACAATAGAAGGTAGCAAAATATTTAATAAATAAAAATGATTTAAAACATATATACACTGAATAACAGATTTCAATAAACCACAGAGTTTCCCACACAGGAAATTACGAAAATAACACTGTAAGATAGATTTCACACTGATTAAAGAAAAACTCAAACTATCTAACTGTAGATCACTAACTGTCTAAAGATTAACTGTCCCTGTCTAAATTAAATAAGTTTAGCAAGGCAAGATGATACTCTTAGTTCTGCAAGCGAAATAAGAATATATGTCCAGTCTTCAGGCTGTTGTCCAGTCCTCAGAGACTGGAATGACAAATTCTATTATTTCTGCTGAACAGTTCCTGAAAAACTCTGAGTGATAAATGGTGATCTGGAAAACAACCACTGACTACTATAACTACTGAACTACTGAACAATTGCAACTATAACTCCACACTGAAGTGTTAACAACACTGACCAAAACTGACTCAACATCTGCTTTTTATAGCAGAATCTTTTAAAAATCACAGAAAGTTGTTATAAAAATTCTACTCTCTCAGTTTAGACTTTTGAAAAGAAAAAAAAAAACAGCTGCTGTGGAGATTCCATTCCTTTCATCTCTGACACACAATTACATCACCTTTAGGTCAGCTGACTGGCACAACCTACATTCAGAATTCTTTTTAAAAGACGTACATTTGGTCATCCAGAAAATACTGTTTGATTCTAACATTTTACATAAAACCAAAGTAATAATCAAAAACATAAACTTATTTAAAAAATTATAGTTAGTCATGATGGTATTTATAATGCAGGGTAATTTATAATTATTTACAAGTATTTACAAAACTGTAGCCAGACATACTAGCACAGATAACTATATCTGATATCCTCACAGTAACAAATGTCACAAAACCACACCTTATGCTAGTGACAGACATGCATGATGCCTGGTGAAAGTCTAACATCATTACAATAACCAGAATAGAGATGTGTCCCAAAAAGATACATACTAACACGTGTCTATTTGAAATATAACTAGAGGATGAAAACAGTGCCCACCTTACCAAACACCTACCTCAAGTGTATGTCCCCTCAATGGCCTTAATTATCTATTATTCAAAGGCATCTACATTTTCAGTCTGTCTGTCACAGAAAATCAATTTGTCCATACTGATGGTCCCTGGGATGGTTACATGTGCTCTCCATTCAGTAATTTTCTTCATCTTCGATTCTCTCATCTTGGTTCTCAATTCTGTGGCTCTGCTTCCTGTTTCTTATTGTTATCCCAAACAACAGGACTATGAGAACACACTACAGGTTGCCAAGGGAAAATGTTTATCATAAACATGGAACTCTCTGCAGCTGTGGAACCTCTTACTAAAGAATGAAGAACTGTATATATTATCATGCTGAGTCTATACATCACAACAAATACTCTGTTGTTTCATGTTAAAAAATGCCATTTATAAGTTCTCCATCAGTACTTTGTGTTATATTCCCTAAATGCTTCATCCAGTTATTTCATATGGTAATGCTGCTGTCTAGTTAATCTCATTGCATTAACAGGTCAAGTTAGTAATTAAACTCTGTAATTCCCTAGTCTATTCTTTCAGAGTCAAGAGGTCACCTTTAAGAATTAAATGTATGATGTTCCTCTATAACAGTAACCATATGGCAACCGCACTGCTATGTCAGACATTGTAGAAACAGCACAATATGTTATACACACACCCATCTCCTTAAACAGCAACCGCTGCCTTGAAAACATTATTTTTTATTTTATTTTACATTTGTTGACCGGGATAGTCCGACTGGATGCATGTCCATTTTCAGCGGAGGCCCGGGGAGAAAAGCTCCAAGGGTAAGCAGATACAGCATTACATAATACCAGCATTACATATTACAAACAGACTATTTACAGAGTAAGTAAGTAAGTAAGCAAGTTAAACAAGTTCCACAGGTTACAGTTAGTCCTGAGCACAAGTCAGGATTAAATTAAATTACACAGTAAACTGGTTAACAGATTTTTACACATTCGAGTTAGCCTGGCTTGATACATTGACATAGCCAGTTAAGTGACAAATGATGTTTGAGTCTAGTTTTAAATTGACCTAAGGTGGAAAGTAAGGTAATATCATTATTATTTAAATAGGCTTTAGACACAGTTGTATTTGCATTTCACATAAAAAACTCTGCTCCCCTTCCATCTACTTTACAGATGAAGTTATATTTATTACAAATATGCGTTCCTGTGTACTTAAATTATCTATGTTGCCCTCTTCTTCCTTGAGATCACAAGTACAGCACAGTTGTGACAGCATATTTATTGTCATGGTTACACAACATTATTATTTTAAAATGGATTATGGCATGATAAAAAGATAAAGCTATAGCAGCAGGTTAACTTCAGAGGCATGATAATGAAAATAATATTTTGTGCAGCAGGTAGCACATTCGCAAGTGATGCCAGAAGTAAGAGCAGGCTATTGGCTCCTTCCTTACACTAGAGATACTTGGATTAAAGTTTTAATATTGACACTACTATGAGAGAGAGGTACTGTCATTTGAATAAGGTGTTAAATAAAATCTCATATGTCGAGCTGATGATAGCGTAAATGGATGTTAAACAAAATCTCATATGTCTGAGCTGATGATAGCGTAAATGGATGTTAAAGATCTCACGGTACATAATGGAAGAAAAGTAGGAGGCTTTTTTTAGGAATTGAAGCAATATATAAAAGACAAAAAATACAGGAAAAACACATTCACATCAGGTAAAGAAAACTGACATACGTCACTGTGTTTAGTGCATTCTCCCCCCCCCCCCGCTATTATTTCCTACAATTAAGAGTAAAAAATCTACATCAAAATCAGTGAAGAATACAAACCTTTTAAACAACTGCACCCCTAGGTCTATCCTTTATTGCATTACAGCTTTCATCGGCACATACAATGTATGTTATCACTTTCTGTATTTGTACATTGTCACAGTATTTGTCAGCCGAGCAGCATTGCATTTGACCAAGCACACATTTCAAGCACACACCACCACCATCAGACTACCTCATCCTAGTCTCTGTCCATTAAGGTCTTCACTACATATGACATACATTATCATACATTCTATATACAGTAATTTCATCAAGGTTTTGCACATTATTTTTCTGTTCCGCTAAGGCTCAAGGTTTAACCCATCCTTTACAAGTCCCAAAAAGAGTTCTAAGGTCTCTTCCTGTCCTAAATATCATTTGTAACTACAGGATCTGGTTGTTTTCTTTTTATATATCATTGAGGCCTACTCTGGCATTTTTTATATGACATCTGTTATACAAAGTTCCAAAATATATTTGTACATATAACTGGTCTCTGCCCTATTGTTACTCTTCCTACTTTAATCAAGTCTAGTTTAATCGCTCCTGCTCTACTTCATATTCCATCCTTTGTGCACAACGTCCCTCTACATCATGCAAATTCTTCCACTTCTTTTTCTAACACACATATCACATCTTACCACCACCCCCTCTGCAGTTATAGTCAGTAGCCATCTCAAATCATATCATCCTAAGCACAAACACTAGCTATGTCCCTTATGTCATATGTACTAACCTCTATAATGTTAGCTACATTCGTGCCTTTTAACTAAAATACAGGTCAATTCTATACTTCCTAAATATCACATAAGATGTAAAGTGTAGACTATGCAACTTTTCCTACCACCCATATGTATGCATTCCAGCACATAAGTGGTGATATCCAACCTAACCCAGGTCCTAGTTAACAAGCAGCAAAACCACAAACTGCAGATATAGAAGGCAAAAACCACTAAAACAACAGATCGAGGAAATGGGTCCTCCAATGACAAGAAGAGGCAGGTATGGACAAGGACAAAATATGGTTGGACAGTTGAAGCAACAATATAAGCAAGGTAGATGGCAGTAATTGTGGACAATATATTAACTGTCGTTCTTTGGTTGTCAATGTTTCTGGGTGCAATTTATCTGATTCTCTTGAATCAGTATTACATCTGCGTTTAAAATTTATAACAATGTTTTTTTCTCATTTGTACCATTTGAAATGCGAAGTTGTTAGATTAATACGTAAATTACATCTTGTGCATCATTTTTCTCAACCGGATATATGGCATGAAGACAAGTTAAGTAGTAGTTTAGATGAGAGTTTCCACTCATGTTTCAGGTGTAAATGAGAGGAATGATGTTGAACTGAATGCTTATTGTTTGTTAGATACTTCTAAAGTTTGTTGTACTAGTTCCTTTACACCTCCATTTAATAATGTTGTTATTCAACAATTCTCAGAGGTTGTGAATTTTTGAATTGAATCATTAGTAAAAAAAACTTTTTATGTAAGCATGATTTGTGAATATAATTTAACAAAAGAACAATGGCAAGACTTAAAAATCTAGGTAATAATAATGAATTGGTTGTTAAGCCCTCAGATAAGGGCAATAGAATTGTAATAATGAATTACAAACAATATATGAATATGTGCTATACACTTCTAAATGATGTTGCTATATATAAAAGATGTGATGTTGGGGTGTATAGGCAAGCTATTGATAAGTATCAAACATTGTTGCAAAAGAGTTACAGGCTTGGGTATTTTAATTGAACTGACTTAGAAAAAAGTTTGTGGTACAGGGAAGTGATTTAGCATTATTCTGTTGCCTACTAAAGATTCACAAGGGCTTGGATATTCTAAAGGGGGGACCTATTATCGCTGCCTGTAAATATTTCCTCCACAATATTTGCATATTTTTACGTCAGTATTTAATTACTTTTGTAAAAAGAATGCCCTCTTAGAGATACCCAAGATTTTATTGATAACATTTCTGATTTGCAGTGGGAAGGTAATATGTATTGGATGGTTTTAGATGTACAAAGTTTATATACTAACATACAACACTGTCATGGTATGCAGTCTTTATATTATTTTATATTACTTCTAGCTCCACTTCCCTAGCCCATTTCCCTAATTGCAGATCTCTAAAATTTCTCTTTCCTTTTAGTAATAAGGAAAATCTCTGATTTCAGTCTATTTTTCAGTATCTTTAACGAAATCAATGTTTTGTGTATAATTTCCTGTCTGTCCTTTAGTCTTATATAACATCTATGTAAATTTTCATTCCTGCATATGTAAACTGTATTCTCTTGTTGTAACAATACTTTGAATCTTGCAATTTAAATATGTACTTCTATTGTGTATTGGAGCTTTTCTCCTCGGGCCTCTACTGAAAACGGATATGTATCCAGATAGACCAGCCCGGTTAACAAATGTAAAATAAAATAATAAAATAAATATTTTCTGGGTGATAGTCCAGTGACTGGTTTTTTGTTGAGTTGGTTCATTTTTGTTTAGAAAATATTTTTTTTTACTTTTAATGATAAATTGTTTCATCAGATTCAAGGGAGAGCTATGGGGGCTTATTTTGCCCCCATGTATGCCAGTTTGACAATGCCCCTGTTTGAGGTTGAGTATATGTTTCGACATGAATTGTGTGGTTAAGTATTTTCATTTTATAGATGATTTAATTTTTGTTTGTAGAGGGGGTTTAAATAAAGTAAAGGATTTTGTCAAATCTTTACAGAATAATCAATTCTGTTTTAAATTTGATGGACTGCAATTAGGCAGCAACGTTAATTTTCTTGATCTGCATTTAAGAGGTTTGGCTGTAGGTTCTGTTAGTACTTCTGTTTGTAGGAAAGTTTGGGGGGAAATGATTTTTTTATATGGCACTAGTTGCCATCCCCCTCATCTCATTGCTTCCCTGCCGTATGGGGAATTTCTTCGTCTAAATAAATTATGTAATGATGAAGATTTTGAAAAGGAAATACAATATACATTTAATATGTTTGTTCATAGGGGTTATGACAGAAGTGCAGTTCTGAATGCTTTGGTTAGAGTGAGAAGAAAAAGATAAAATGGTATAGATATTGTTAATAAGAAGTCATTTATGGAAGAGGTCAGGGATAATTGTGACCATCCTTCCTTTATGGAGTATGATAGGAGATTTTATAATTTTGGTAATTTTGATAAAAGGGGCATTTATTTTGTTACAACCTTTAATATACTGAGCAGTAAGATTAAAGATATTTTGGACTACTTTTTGGCCGAAGTTATTTAAGGATAACTTACTGGCCAAGGCTATTTTAAATAGGCCTTTTATTTCATATAAGAAGGGGCATAGTATAGGTGACTTAGTGGTTTATAGTAGATTTAGATCACTGGATGTTAGGATTAGTAGGATTACCCTTTCTAGGAAATGGACGTTTCCTTGTGTTTACTTGCTCAGTTTGCCCCTATATTATTAATACTTTTCCTACAATTAATGGATATAATTTCTGCCCTAATCAAAGCTTCTCTTGTAAAACTGCTAGTATTATTTATATTCTTAAATGCCCATGTGGTAAATTTTATGTGGGGGAGAGCCAGAGTATGTTTAGGGGATGACTTCAGGAACATATTAAAGATATAAAGAATAAATGTTGTGATAGTCCCCTAGCTCTTCATTTTGAAAAAATATTGTAGTGATTTTAAATTGTAGCATTGTCGCCTTACAGTTAGACGTTGCCCGTTCGATTCTCAGTTAGAGCGTCATCTGTGTGGCAATATGCGTAAATGGGCATTCCTTCATTGAAGGTTGTGCATTAGGCCTGGCAAGCCAGCACATAAAAATCTACTGCCAATCATTAGCAGACCGGAGTTCCGCTGTGGCGACCCCTAACCGGGAAAAGCCGAAAGACACAAACAATTGTGGGTGCAGGGGAATTAACTGTTTTAAAGGACAGGTTACTGCTTAAAGAAGCAGTGTTTATGTTAAAGTATGATACTTTGGCCTCTAAGGGGTTAAATACAGATTTTAATTGGAAGTATCTGATTAACTGATTTCATTTTATTGTGTTAATTGTTTCATTGTTAAGTGTATTTAAAGGGTGTGTTTAAATTCTGTATGCATTCCTGGAAGGCATTTGCCAAGATGCTAGAGATGAATAAACTCTTTTGTAGCTGTTTTTGAAGTTTTTGCCTAGTCAACAAGCAACCTTTACAGAAACGTTGAAATCCAACACAACCTTCCCAACACTAGGATGAGAGGCCACCAATAATTCTGGACTCAGACCTTTCCACTATCAACTTTGGAAGCAAACACAATAAACTTACTGATTTTCACTTATGGATAGCGCTTCACTCCTCAGATAGTCTCATAGTTATTACAACTTAGTTAAAACCAGAAATGAAATATGAAGAAATTCTATATCCAGGCTATAATATTCTTGGGACTGATAAAAAATTAAGGTGTTGCAACCATATATCCTAATAAACTACAACTGTCTCTTTACCCTTGTGTAGGCACCTCATTTCAGCAAAAATATTTCTAGCTTTCTTAAAACTAAGTAACCAGAAGGGCCTCTGTATCATTGCACTTATCATCCTCCCTGTCGATAACATATCCAGAGCAGAAGATATACTGCCCAGGCTAACATCATATATTTCCATGACATTCTTATACTGGGTGAAAAACATCAGCTGGCATACCATAAACTCTGACCCTCCTTCTCCTACTATTAATCTGTTTGGCTTTACTCAGCTCATGCATATATACCAACTAGATATAGCAAACCCAGCAATAAGCCATCTACGCTGGACTGATACACTAGGATACTAACTCCTGACATTCTATATTAGGTTCCATAGCTGCTCTTCAAAAATAATCACTTTAATTCAGCAAAGATATATTAGTTTCCAAAATATACTCTGCAATTAAAATGAGTTATGTTAGATGTAGACATCCAAGCATTTACAAAATTGTTGTCAATATTCTAAATGAAAAAGCTTTGTTGAGAAGAAAAATAATTAAATGTTATTCTGTCCTCCAGCTAACATTAATGATTGTTATATACCTAATATCGATTTGTAACCAATGGTTTTATATTATGTCTAATTTGTTATAATTATTTAAACTACACGTTTTTGTTTAACTTTTGAAGATTGTAAAATTATTATTATTAAAATGTGTTGTAATAATTTGGAGCTTTTCTCCCCAGTTCTAAGCTGAAAATGGGCTTCTACCCAGTTGGATTTTCCTGTTAATCAAATGTCAATGAAAAAATAAATAATAAATACATGAATAAATATTAAAAAAAAACAAAACTATTAATAAGGGAAGGGACAAAGCATGGAAGCACAGCTTATGATTAAAACTCAACACAACTGCCAACATTGTAGATAACTATGAAATCTTACAAAACCTCATACAAAGTCCGGTAAGAAAAGTTTCTGCATCAATCTTCAAATAATTCAACTTACAATCCAAAACTTTTTGGACCACAGCAAATAGTCTCCTAAATCCAGTTAGAAAAATCCAGCCAAACCCATCTCCAATGGAGACTATTGGAAATACTGACTATTAAGTTATAATACAATGATTTTTCTCATTGAAAGACAATAATGCAGAGTGCATTCAGCCTTTCTTCATACTAGACAAACATGTGGCTAATTCTCTCTTAAACCAGTACTAATCTCTACCATCAGAAAATATCTCTACAAACTAAAACTGACTAACCTGGCAGCAGAAAACTTCCCAATAGAATAAATTATACCTGTTGTTGATCCTTCACCACTCCCAACATCCATTCTAATAAATAGAGCTGTACAGGAATCTTATGCCCCATTTATCTAGAACCAAACTTATATCTTGCCCTTGCACAAAGGCGGTAGCTCTATCTACAGACCTGTATAACTGTAGGCCCACAGCTATTTTCTCTCCTCTATCCAAAATTATTAAAAAAAATGTTCAAACCCAACTGTTCCAACATATTATAAGCTGCTGACCTTCTCTCCCAACACAGCATAACTTCCATCCTTATCACAGTACAAACATTGTCCTATGAGCTTCCTTAATAATGCTAATGACAAAAGAAATTATGGTAAACTGGACTTCTCTCTGTTCCTCTAATTATACAAATCCTTTGATGCAGTCTCTCATTAAAGCCTTTTAGACAAACCCTTAAAACTCAGACTTTCTAAAGCCTCTGTTACCTGGTTTCACAGCTATCTGGCCAATAGATCTTAAGCTATCAAACAGCAAAATGCTAACTCCTTCTATTTGTTACTTTCAGAATGGCCATGGGATCTATACCAGGACAAGTATTGTTTAATATATTACTAAATGACCTTAATACTGCTGCTAAACAGGAAAGTCTAATCCAATATGCAAATGATTTCTACCCTCATCCGCTCCATTTCACCTTGGCTGAGCTTCAAGCAATGACCCAAAAATCTTTTCTCTTGTATAGAATCTTCGTTGCTAAAATTTACAGTTACTACTCAGACCTTAAAAGACTAAATGAATCTTATTCACTCCAAAATCAGAGTCTGGAAATGAAATGTTCTTCACCATTTCATCATCAAATAACACCACAACTGAAGTGATCACTCAGACAAAATTGTTGAGTTCCATTATATATGCAAACTTAAAATTCAACCTCCACGTTCTGTCAGCTGTCAAACAAATAAAAAAAAAATCAAGTTAGGCCTCCTGTATAGATCCAGTCATTATCTTACATATAGTGAAAAGATATCCTCATGCTCTGCCTAGTTCCTTCCTAGCTGTGTTTATGCTTCTTCCTTTTCACAAATTTACAATCCATCCAAATAATAAAGTCTGAGTAATGCTAGACAACAAATAGCTAAATTTGCAGCCAAATTCCAAATGAATCTCATCACTGCATGACCTTGCAACTCCTCAACTAGCTGGAACTACTCAATTACTTTACCTCTGCCCTATTAATAGCAACCTACAATGTCCTATACCCTGCAGACAAATGTATATCTTACACTTCTTCAGTGGTATTCCCCTAAACGTATTTAGGCTCCAAAGACAAATATGTTGTCTGTATTAACAAACCTCCAAATGATGCTTTGCATTCTTTTAAAGTTTGGAATAGCATTCTTCTACTTTCACCTCAGTTATATTAGACTTTTTAGTGGTTTGCTAAAAGCCTGCTTCAGCCTGAATTGTTTTCCTTGAAGTTTCTTTGTTATTATAATGCTATTTATGTTTTGCCTTGATTTGCAAATGTGCTTTTCTATTTTTCCCTGCATTATCATTGCTCAACAAACGTGTTATGTCTACAATTTGAATTGCTATTATAATTTTCTTCTAGATTTCAATGTTTGCTTGCAATTTTGAATTCTTGCCCTTTGCTCTTTTGTAAATATTATCATCTTGTGACACCCTGACCCCATGTGCAAAAATAGGAAAAAAGGTTTGTGGATGGATGGATGTCAAGTATATTTAATATTTTCACTAAGATGCACATGCATGTTCAATTTGTTTTGTATTTGATATATACTACTATTTTTTGGAGTTTTTTTCCCCTGGGTCTCCATTGAAAAGTCTTTTGTCCCCAGATGGAATTTCCCAGTAAAAATGCAAATAAATAAATAAATACATACATTAATAAATAAACCCTATTCCCCTCATGGATGATGGCATCCTTCCTGACAAGATTGACCCACTCTCCCAGTGAATGAATAGGACAGAGAGTTCTCACCCCCAGTCAGGATGAATGAGCTGACTAAGCAAAATGGGGGACGATGATGGAGTGGAATGGATCCAAAAATGGCAGCAGCAAGACTACATATGCATTCCGACCCATATGACAAGATAGACAGAGCTACATATACTGATGATCTATATATATTACACGCAAAGATGAATATGTATGCACCGTGTAAATATGCCTGCCACATGCCCACACAGCTTGGTGTTTACATACAGGACTGTGCACATCTCACAGCCAGAGTATAGCTACAAATGAGGTAACCATCTCAACAGACACACATACATGCTAGTTCCTAATTCTTACACATTGTGCAGCTGCACTAGCACAGACATTATTCAAATATCATCAGGACTGCATTCTAGAGTGGATGCACATGTATTTCTGTAGATATGTCTGCTAAACTATGTCTAAAAAAATATACACATCAGTGCCAATTAAAACTTATCCATGTGTACTGGTGCAGAGGATGAAGCCTATGAGCTGTTAAAGAGCTACTTTGTGTGGTACAGGGTTTGATTCCCTCAGCCTTTATTTGTCTACAGTGTAACCATGAGCAAGACACTTAACCAAACTGTGCTTTGGGGTAATTGGGAAATTGTGCTAGGCTCCTTAATGGTCTCCTGTACTGCATGCCAAGTAATTACCTATAAACCTAAATATTTCACTTATACAGCTGACATGCATAACTGAAGTACTTGTTGAACATTAATAATGTTAAATACATGCATAAGTAATTCCTAGTGGATGGAGTAGGTTGAGATTTTACAAAAGCCAGCAAGGGTCTAGCACTCTATAAGATATCCAATTAGACAGATATCTAAGTGCTCAAACAACATGCTATGTAAGTATTAATTCTGATCTCTAGAAGAACAGGGGTTCCCCAGTGTAAGTATCCCTTGCAAGATCTGAGTCACCTGAGACTGTCACATTTGTCACCTCTAACAGCACCAGAATGACTACTGAAGTGCTCTAGATAACTGTACCTATTTGTTGAGCCACCTGAACAGGCAATACTGTGGCAGGCAATTGCATGGCTGCCATCCATGATGGGCTGCTCTCCCAGGCCCCACCATATCTCAGAAACCTCTCCATGGATAACTTATTGTATGATGGCGGCAGACGTGTAACTCTCTCTCTCTCATGTTCTATGAGCAATCTACAGTAAATAATCTGTTGTAATATGAGAAAAGAGTAAAAATAAAACAAATGATATTATTACACACACTGACCCATGAATTTCATATCATAGTCTTATAGAAACATCATCCTCATGACATACCCCAGTGGGTTGCTATAACTTTCTGTACTCTTCTGAACTTATCACAGTTTTCATGATATTCTTCTTCTGCCAAGTAGAAAAGTTAAATGAAATCAAAGGTGGCATGCCCAGAGCAACAAATGCAGGTATGGCAACTACATACATGTATACTATGTATAAATGTGGATGAATAGTCATAGCAAAGGTTAAGACAACTTCAAGCTGTATATGCTACAGTCTGCCACAAAACCTATGTGTTCTACAGCTGCAATACAAAATGGTAGTGCAGTAACACACTGTTATACAATTATAGTACCATTAAAGCTTCAGCCTCCAGGTAAAAAAAAACATTCATGCAGGCTATTCAAGCACACTGATCAGATAACACCGGCCTCTGTGCAATACATATGGCAGTGATCCACAATGATGCATTATGTCATATCAATGTGTACCATTCAATCATTTGCCTGTACAACAGTGCAAACAATTTACCTAATGTAGAAGTATAACTTACCTCTATGCTGTGACATACTCAGATATAATTATGTTGTAACATGATGACATCCTGTCTGTTGTGGGTGCAAGTGGCATCCCCAAAATGCCTTTTTCCTGAGAGTGCTACACGTAGCATATGCCTAAAACATTAACATACACATCTGTGCTGCATGATTTTCATCTCATGTAGTTGGGAATAACAAAATGTCACCTGTAATCATAGCTCAAAACAACACTTATGCATATGATGAAAGTCATAAACCTTGTTTATACCCTTACTAGGAATGTCAGCATTCCACAATAAAACATAAACAACACTTTCAAAGTTACATGTTTGCCAATGTCCATCTCTGAAATGTAGGCCTAGGCATGGTAGCCTACAGGGACCACGTGTACTAGATGATTTATTCAAACACCAAAACATTAACTGCACAAGCAAAAAATGTAACTGTGCATTCATGCCCCACCACCCCAAAAATAAAACATCAACCTCTACATAATGGTAAAACTCCAGGTGAACATGTGGCAGGCCTAGTGACTCAACACACACACAGCTCACATCCCATTACTCACATGGGTCAAGTTATACTTTGATGGGCTCCACTATAGGTGAATACTGATTTACTGTGCCCTGCAGTATACAACATACAGAGTACTCTATCCTTTTATTTGCAATCAACAATTTGTGCATTTTCTTAGACAAAGTTCTGTATAAATACTGTTGTGTATCTTATGCATAATGCAAGCAATGTAAATCAGTAAAGCACTCTGAAATAAAATTAGTTAATAACCATAACATACAGCCTCTTGGATTTTCAAACAGCAGTGTTAAATATCTCACAAGGTTGCCGCATAGTATAGCAGATGTACTTCATTGTGAGGCCTTTGTGCAGCCTAAATCAAAATGCATTGAACAGACTTATATATACAAAGCCAGGTCTGATATTTACAGAATGGGTCAGATTGTAGAGTCCTGACCTGCTTGCTCCACATATCTGTATGTTTCTTTTTCCATTTCAGGCCATCATACCAGTGCCTCACTTGAACACAGTTTGGTACATCCCATCTATTGTTGCAGCTCAGCAGTGAAGTCCTCCCAGGCATCAGTCATTCAAAGGTGACCCCCTACAATCTCCAAGTTATCTTTATAGCATATCAGAGAAAGCATTAAGAAAATCTTATATTCTGTATACAAAGGTGTATTAGACCCAGGCATTCAATGACCACAGCAACAGATTGCAAAGCCATTGCAATACAACAAAATATGCCAGGAGAAAAATACTGGCACATCTTATACAATTTGTAGATGAGCTACTAAAGTAAAGAAACTAGTGTGAAATCTGCATAGTCACTGTGATGCACACTGGCCCAATCTAAACCATGTCTATGGAGTTGCAAGTGTTTGTGAATACTTGCAAGCTTTACCAATGTACAGTTACTACTGCAATAGTTCGCTATCCCAGGTGTTTAGATAATGCAGTTCTGAGTTAATGGAATTCCAAAACATTAATTTCAGATTAGGGCCATTATTCATATATCGAATTCTGCTCTTGAAGTCTGTTTATTCATCGATATCAAAGACCATTCTGTGCAGAAGTAACTATAAAGCACTACTTAATGAAAGTAGGAGCTATAACATGTCAGAAGAATTTAAAAATGGTTGCACAGTGCTGTGAATATTTCAGCACTTTGCAGCATTCTCCAGCAGTACACAGAATGGTATAATGCTGTCATATAATGCCTACCTTTCCAATGCTTATGTATATTATACATAATTTGTAATAGGCTGCCCCATAAGTCACATAACATGGTGATGTTATGATGAGGAAATATGTAAAAACTACATCCAAAGTATTAGATGTAATACAGTTAAATTATATGGATACATTTATTATATCGATAATGACTGGTTCACTTTCTTGTTTCTGTTGGATGGCTTCACAGAAAATGCACCACAGGTTTACTACTGTAATAATGAGATACTGATTGAGATAGTCAGCACACCTTTCATGTCTAGATAATGGGAGCCAATGATTTCAGCAAGATCTGTAGTGGGTAGACCTCATCTACAGATAGGGGTGGGGGTGGAGCTTGCCAACATTTCTGTCTGATCAATACGCTTTTCTTCATACTTTGGCTGACTGTATATCTGACTACAGGATCCTTGGGGATGGAAGATTCACTGTGGTTCCTCTACCAGCATTTACGTGCATTAGCGCTGGTGGTGTTTGCTACTGTGTTTTGTATAGCATAAGTGGATTGCACACATAGTCTGTGCTATTCACCACAATCGAATAAAGATAACTTTGTTATTGTGAGGTAAGAACATTACTACAACAAGCCTGTTATAGTGAAGTTTTTATGTATGAATGTTGCTGTTATTAGCAAAGGTCACAGTGTCATACATACATAGATGTATGCGCGCACACACACACACACACACACACACACACACACACACACACACTGCAGTGCACTGCAAAGTAGCTGAACATCTTTAAAAGTTGAAACTCACCTCACAATGCCTCAAATCCACCGTCAGAAGTGAAGTGAAGTGTACTTCATACTTCACAACCATTACTGACTTTCAGGGATGTCCATGATTTTTGTTCAAATTTTCGCTCTGTTGCTCCTAAATGTTTGGAATTTGTGACACATTAGTAATGATTACAGCAGGAAGATTCTGATGAACATTACAGTTAAAGACTTTTTACTCTTCAGAAAATTGCATGTTAAGGCAAATCCTATTATCGACTCAGTGTTATAGCCAAATACTAACCAAATGTGTCTGTTATTTGTGGCCTTTGCCCCTGATTCATCAGATAACAAGTTGAATAAAATGGGTGACCAACAGCATTAAAAGCTGATAGACACCTAATACTGTCATATATGGAATTTCTCTTTTTTTTTTAATAGTAATACTCCAAGGCTGCTGAAACCCCTCAATGTATGGCAAAGAATTATTAGCGAATCATCTCTAAAGATTCACCTTCACAGCAATATTTCTTGAACCAATTTTCTAGGGTAGCTGCCTTTGTAAGCCTAGCCAATTTTTACTCAGAGGTGAGAATCAAACCTTGCACCCTGTGTTGGTGAGGTAAACACCTTAACCATTATGCCAACCACCAACCCAGATAGTTTGTTTATGTTAAACATAAGTACTCATAACATCTGGGCATACAGTTGTTACACAGCACCATTGTGCTGAAGGTAAGGAGCTGAATGAAGTGTCAGGTTTGTGCATTCCACAAAATATACACCAAAATACTATTATCTTTGCTACATCAAAAGATGACTGTAACTCTTACCTATATATGTACTACACTTCTTTTAATAGTACAGGCTATTATGCCCAGAGCATAATTTTTGTTTTGGAGACCCTTGATTCATAGGTTACACTGTAGCCTTCACTTCTGTTGTCTTTCTCCTGCAATGATATTGTGCACATTGGTGCAGAGGGTGGCTTGATCCTCTGCTGGGGTACCTTCTGTGTGAAGTCTGCATGTCCTCCCTGTGGTCGTGTTGGTTTCCCCCGGTTGCTCCGGTTTCCTCCCACATCCCAAAGACATGCTGTCGGTGGATTGGACACTCTAAATTGGCCCTAGGTGTGAGTGCATGCATGTGTGTGCCTTCTGTGGAAGGTTGGGCACCAGGCTGGCAGCTCGACACTGTAAAAAACTCCACTGCCAATCATGAGCGGACAGGTGATCCGCTGTGGTGACCTCTAACCAAGAAAAGACGAAAGAAGAAGAAGGTTTTATTTTTCCATTGGCAGCTGTTGCATCTGCATTAGCTGGCAGCACATTAGTGGATTTCACCAGCATTACTGACAATATGATCAAGGAACTGGCTATAATAACTACTGCATCTCAAACAAGTGATGGGATGTTAACCACAGCCACAGATGATTAGTCTACCACAATGGTCTGCACTATTCTCACACATGGCAGTTCATTGCATGTCAGGTCTAGTGTCTACACTTCCCAGGATGTTCCATAATCTGTAGCCAGATGACGCTGTGGATATTGCCCTGTCACAGTAGACTATGTGTTGGATGCATCAAGTGGGAATGAGCATGATGGAGGGAATGATGGTGATGATACAAATCACAGAATGTTCCAGTTATGACTTGCAGACATTCTATAGATGGTCTGGTGAAGCTTGCCGAAGCATTGGGAGAACATGATGACCAAACTGGTGATGTGAGACATGGGCTGTACATGTGTCTGAGCCCTGGCACAGCAGCTATTCTTCTCACATGTAGACCAGAAATGTTCTGTGGGATTGTGATGCAATATGTGGACTTATTGCAGTCCTTTAATGAGATGCTGCAACAGCATATGGATCAGTCCTTTGCTATGCTGGACAGGCTTGCATGAACTACTCATTCTTAGTGCCAGTTGAGCTGTGGTGCATGCAGTGACAGACATGCTCATGCTACTACTGAACAACATAGGAATGGACAGGGTTATGGTGGTTATCACTAAAGCAACAGCATAAAGGGATTCCACTACACATGGCTGCTCACATGGGGCCACCCAATGTGAGTAGTTGTGATGGTTTGAAGGCACTATGATGTACACCATTCTATGGACTCTTCCCTCCATCAGCATCTCAGTCACACAGAAATCCACAATCTGGGCACATCATATTAGTCATTCATGGTTCACATCAGTATGGCAGGAGATTCTTGTTTTTATAGTGCTAGTTCATAGTAGTGGAGTGGACGTACATAAGGCAGTCATGGCTGTAGAACATAACTGGCTTCTTCTCATGGCCAATGCCATTAAACCCTGTAACTGTTTTGTGATATCCAACAGCCAACAAGCATGCTTTTACTGGGTGTATACATTTACTGCTGTTGTGTCTATGCGCTTTTTCCTAAGATATACAATAATGAAATAGCCACATCTAGTATCCTCTGAACTGTTTTAGTGAGAGCTGTATCTGATATCATAGGTATTCAGTACATGCATATGGTAGAATGATCTGTACAGGTAATGTCACGAAAAGGACCATGTGTGAACATCATGCAGATATGTGTACTATCTGCATGTGAGGCCTGTAATGGTATTTATTTATTTATTTATTTATTTATTTATTTAAAACAGTGTAAGAAACTTCTCTGTGTGGAAGATTTTCAGTCCATATATTTCTAGTTAATCACTGTATATTAATCAGATCAGACAATGGTAGTAGAAGTAGCGAACGTAAACTCGTCTCAAGTCAAAACAAAACAAAAAGTAATAATAGAAAATATATAATTGTACAGCATTATTAAGTATTCGAAAGTAATCGAAGCAATGCAGGCAGTCTGTTTCCAGTCGAAAATCCTTTATTAAGTTAAGTTAACTCTATGAAATGTCAGCATTTTCAAAGTGCCCCTAAGGGCACAATCTTACTAGATTACAACATCATACCTGCTGCTAGGATATGCAGCTGACATATGGGGTACCATCCCATCAGTTCCATTATACAATATACACTAACACTTCATGGATCACCACAATGTGTGGTTCCCATATACCTCTGCATCACCCTCCATAGGTGGTTCGATGGTAATGTGTATAAATCTATAACTATAAGTACTTCTGGGAGTTCTGCAGTCTTGGTCTGCTATATGACTGTTGTTTAGTTACCATTGCTGGGAATTTAATGTAGTTCTCAGCCACGTGACACCTGATGGCCAGGAATTGGTACACTATTTGAGAAGAGGTTGCCTATGACACTTACAGCATGTCACCTATATGGTGCTGGAGATGACCATATATCTAACAGCAGGGAGAGGTTTCTTTGCATTGAAGCTGGCTTACTCAACAGGATGCTTGGGGTCATGTTGGATACTCATATGCCACACACTATCTGCACTAGTTTTCTCAAGAGATGATAACTAAGAGAGCCTGGTGTCACCTAGCTGGCCACTGCCTTGAAGCAGGACAAGGTGCAGGATTAGGACATAGATGGCTCTTATACGATCAGCACACTCACCTTCTGCACTATTTGAGATATACAGCAAATTGCTGAAATGCACCACAAATTTCTACTTCTAAATTTAAACATCTCAGCCTCCTCCCTAAATTTTATAAACTCACATAGAGGACACAGACACATAGTAGACACTTGTGCATTTTTTAATTTGCATATGCAATCTATAAGACTTGTTTTGGAATCACACGCATGCTAGTTACAGTTAGACATTCAGCACAGCTTGGTTCAAATTGTGTATGTTGTTCTGGAATCCAGCCAGAAGTGTAATCTGGTTTCCTTCTATGCTGTTTACTTTATAATTCATCCAGTTCATCTAAGAAAATATGATTAGCAAACTGCATCAAAGGAAACCACTAGATAAATCAAATCAAGATCCCCTCCTTATCACACCATGCCAAATTCCTCTTTTGATGGTGTGTTTTTTTCATTCATTCATTCATTCATTCATTCATTCATTCATTCATTCTCATTTAACTCTCCTAATCTAATTCAAGGTCCTAGGAAGTTGGAGACAATCCTAACATTCAGTAGCACAAGGCATTGAATCTAACCCAGTACAAAATGCCAGATTACTACAGGATGCAATATATACACTCAGTCACATATAATGTGCACATTTATGAGCAATTTGCAGGAGCAACAGTTAACCAATGGCACATTTTTAAGATGAAGGAGAAATCTCAAGCATTTGAAAAAAAAAACAAAAAAAAAAAGAAATAAAGTATCTGTTGAAATTCCACATAAACAAGGGGACAACCAAATAGGAGTAGTCAGTTTAATTGCATATTTGTCAGTCTAATTGTGTATTACCACTCTGTTTTTCAACTTGTTACATTCTATTGTATTATATGCAGTCATTTTAAAAACTTTTTCTTGTTGTATTGAGCTTTTCTCCCAGGGCTTCCAATGAAAAGGGTTATTGCATGGCCAAGTTAGCCATTCCTGGTAAATAATGGCAAATAAACAAATAAATAAATAAGTGCTGTGAGGCAGCTACATTAACTGTTGTACCACTATACCACTTTGTAGGGGGTTTGCATAAAACATAACAAATAAATATTTTTAAACATTATGGTAACATCAGTTGGGGGATTTTGGTAATGCATTTCTTCTTCTTCCCATTAGGGGTCAGCAGTAGTGTCTGCAGAATGAGTGACAGTAGAGTTTTACAGTGTCTAGTTGCCAGACCAGCACCCAACCTTCCTCAGAAGGCACACACACCTAGGGCCAGTTTAGAATCTCCAGTCCACTTACAGCATGTTTTGGGAATGTGGGAGGAAACCACAGTACCCAGAGGAAACCCACACAGATACAGGGAGACTACACACAGAAGGCAGCCCAGACGAGAATCAGACTGGAGAACCTCTTGTTGTGAGGCACCGATACTAACCACTGCACCACTGTGTAATGCATTTGAATGGATAAAAACACTGCTGCATTTGATTAAACATTGACACATACTTTTAAAAGCATATAAAACAAAATTAATTAACTTATTTGAATTTAAAGTATTTTGGGGAGGCCAGTGAGCACAGATGACTATGATGTCAAATTTTAATCTTTAAAAAAGCTGATAGCAGAATTGTCTGGATTTTATTCTGTCCTTTTCCCAAGCCATAAAAGACTGAATACCTGGAGGTGTTCCTTTTGAGTGCTGCTTTGTGACAGTTTGGTTTGCGTTAACTCACTCCTTGGTCAGGTATAAATATTTGGTTTGTGTTTTGTCTAGTGAGCACACAGTTTAGTCATTTTATTTATTTATTTATTTCATTGTATTAAACCAGGATGCTTTGATTGGGTTGAGATCCTTTTTTTTCAGCAGAATCCAGAAGAGAAAAACTCCAAATTTTTATACTATATGAATATCACTTGACTGTCAGAGAAATAGTTTACATTGAGTAATACAATTACAAAGTTCTAAAAAAGCAAATACAGTTTGCAATTGCAGGCTTCATATCTGTATAATGGTCCAATTACAATCATGCTTTGATATATTTAACATAGTATCCAGTTTATTTATATATATAAGTGGGAGATAAGAAAGATGGGCCAGGCTAAGAAGGAATACAGGTTGGCTATGAAAAAGGCTAAAAGAAGAGTTACAATAGCAAAGAACAAGGCATCAGAGGCACTCTACCAGTTTCTTGGGAGATGATACAAAGAAACTCTATCAGGTTGCAAGGCAGAGACAGAAGGATGAAGAAGATGGTCACCAGACACCATTCATAACAGATGCCAGCAACAACCTGCTCACCAGTCTAAAGAATATCAAAGGCAAATGGAAGGAGTACTTCCAACAACTTCTGAATGAAGAAAACCCCTCAGAAGCTGTACTGCCCCAGTCACAGCCTATGACGAAAGAAAAGGAGAAGCCAACCCTAAAAGTAATATGAACAACATAAGGAAAATTAGGTCAGTGAAAGCAGCAGGCTCAGATAAGGTCATATCAGATATAATCAAGATGTTGAGTGAGATAGGAGCAATATGGAGAGAAATGTGTATCCCAAATGACTGCAGAATAAGCATACTAGTGCCAGTGTACAAGAATAAAGGGTCATCCACAACTGTGGATAGTACAGAGGTATCAAACTCTTGTCACACAGCATGAACGTTCTGGACAGGGTGACTGATGAACAAATATGTAGAGCAGTAGAAATTAAGATTGAAGATTAACAGTTCGTATTCAGATCAGTATAAAGCACAACTGACCCAATATTTGCAGACAGACAGATAGTTAAGAAGAAGCTATGGATAAGGAAAAAGTCCAACTGGGCATTCCTAGACTTGGAAAAAACATATGACAAGGTCCCAAGAAAGCTGATTTAGGCAGTCCTGCAGTGGTTTGAAGTCTCAGAAACGTTGGTAGAATTAGTGTCAGCTATGTACAATGACCCAGTGAACCAAGTATACAGTGTTTGATCTCAGAGGCAGGTTCCTAGTGGGAGTAGGTGTGCCTCAGGGTTCAGCTCTGAGCCCACTGCTGTTCATACTGTTGATGCTCTACATTAGTAAACAGGTCAGAGTGGACAGATCAACAAAGTTGCTGTAGGCAGATGATTTGGCATTGCAGGCAAACTCTGAGCAAGAGCTTCAGCAATGGATAGGGGAATGGAATGGAATGCAAAACTGAAGGCATATGGGATGAAAATGAGTACAGATAAAACAGTTACAATGGCAGCAAATGGGAAAGTCAGAAGAAGCTGAGACCTGAAACAGAAAGGAAATAGTGGAATACGTTAACAGCTTCAAGTATCTGGGAGGGGTGGTTAAGGAGAAGAGAAATCTGGATGAGGAGGTCAAAGTGAGAATCACAGGGGCTACAGCCAACTGGTACAGAGTGTCAGGGGGTAGTGCATGACAGAAGAAGGCCATAGAAGCTGAAAAGTACGGTGTACAAAACAGTGATGCAACCAGTACTACTACATGTTACAGAAACAGTAATGTCAAAGCAGAAGGGGAAACTAGAGGTGATGGAGATGAAGGTCTTGAAATGGGTGACAAAATGAATACTGTGGGACAGATGAAGAAATGAGGACATAGGTAGGTTCATAGGTTCATAGGTAGGTACTAGGCTATCGACCCTGGGGCCTATACAAGCCCAGACAAAAAGTACCCTGGCTTTTGCCACCCAAGAAAATTATTTTCCTGTGCCACTGTCCAGCAGAGCCACAGAAGTGATCCCCAGGGTGAATTTCCTATTTCCCATCCAATCATCAAGATTTTACTTAAAGAGTGCAAATGAGGAGCGTTGCTTGATATAGATAGGTAGTTTATTCCAGAGTATGGGAAGTCTCTGGGACAGGAACCCTCTTTTACATTAAGAGGGTTCGAGGTCTGCACTCTTGTGGGAGGAGAGGCTGGACTCTGCCCTTCTGAGCTGGGAATTTCTGGTTAAAGGCTTATAGTGCATGCATATCTGAACTGTTTCTTACTGAAGTTGGTGCGCCTTGTTTGCTGTGGCATAGACTGGATTCGGGCCTGCTGGATCTAGCTTTGTTTGTGTAACTTGAGCACTAATCCAGACATTCTCTAAAGTATTCAATGGTATTTATTACTGCTTGGTTGTAACTTGATTAAAGTGTAGCTATCATTCAAGTCTTTTGGATTAAGCACTTGGGCTTCAGATCAGTTGTTTTACATTAGGAAGGTTTGTGGCAAGCACTGTGGTGGCAGGACAGGTAGCTTTCATCCTTCTAAGTTGGGAACTGCTGATTGAGAGCCCAGTGTCCAAGTGTATTAGTTCTGGTTTAGGCACTTGGGCTTCAGGCCAGTTATTTTACATTAAGAAGGTTCGTGGTCTGCACTCTTGTGGAAGAAGAGGCTGGACTCAGCCCTTCTGAGCTGGGAATTTCTGGTTAAAGGTTTATAGTGCCAGAATATTTGAACTGTATCTTACTGAAATTGGTTCACCTTGTTTGCTCTAGCATAGACTAGATCCAGGCCTGCTGAATCTAGCTTTGTTTATATGCTTGTTGTTTGCTTGCTTGTTATTTCCCTGGAAGCTAATTCCACCTAATACACAACTTCTCAGCGCTTCTGTGGATCACTAGTGATATCTGCATTGCTTACTGTACTTATTTCCTTGTTTCACTTGAAAGAAAGTTACTGTTTGTCGTTTTTGCATTTAGTTACTTGTAACACATTGCACTCAAGTTACCTGGCACTTGCTCACTAAAGCAATTATATAAGTCAGCACTAAAAATTAAAAGCACTACACCCTCACTCCCCACTGGCCCTTGTTTTCAATTAAGGAATTCCCAATATTATTCTAGCATGTCCAAAGGTCAGTTGTCAATCTTCTCTCCGGTCCAGCTGGTGAATCTGGGAATCTTGAGGCAATGTTATAACTGCCTCATGTACACAGACAGCCCTCTCCTCCTCCCACATAACACAAATACTTGAGAGATGCAGCTATTTAGCCAAACTGGAGGCTGAGCTCTCTCAACTCAGGACTGGCAAGACCAGACAGGAGGAGAAGGCAACTACACACACCACAAAACCAGCCTCACATAATGCTACCACTCCACTGAATCAAACACATAAACACACAAAGACATACTCGGAGGCTCTGAGTAAAATTTACCTAAACAGCAGAGGCCTCCAAAGCAGACACCCAAACAACTGCTACCTCAAGACACCCCACAAGCAACACATAAACCACAAAAGCAGTGTGCAAAGCAGTCACAGCCCTTAAGGCCAAATACAACACCAAACATACTTGTCATAGGTGACTCCATAGACAGACACACTGACGTCCCACTCACCAGGCTGAACAAGGAGAGGGTCACAGTAAGCTGCCTATCGGGCTAGAATCCACCACATAACACAAGCACTCGGGTCACTCCACGGCAAGTACAAATATGACACAGTCATTGTCCATGCTGGTGTGAACGACCTGAGACGTACCTCCCTGGACTACATGAAAAGAGACATAGAGGAGCTCTCTGATTATGTAGCCCAGGCAGGTATGACCCTAACCCTGAGCAGTATCCTTCCTTCACCAAGAATGATGCCACAATATAGAGACAAGATGATCAGCTTTAACAATTGGCTTAATGTCTGGTGTCATTCAAAGGGGATCCAGTGTCTGTCTGCCTGGGATGACATGCTTGACAAGCCACGCTGCCTCGCAAGGGACGGCTTGCACCTGTCACCCCTGGGATTCCGGATATTGGCTAAGGCTCTTGCCACCCCCATAGTGCCTTTTTAGGCAAGGCTCAAATTCTAAACCTACCACCCTAGAAAACAAAAATGGGAAGAAACTGAGGGTAATGCTGCTCAATGCCAGAAGTCTAAATCTCAAAATGCATGCACTCGAGGCCCTTCTCAGTATGGAGAACATCGATGTCTGTGCTGTAACTGAAACCTGGTTCAAGGCTCCTGAGAGCACCCCGGCACTATTAGGTTTTACCTCATATCATGCGTTCCGGCCCCAAAACCCGGACCACACCACAAAAGGAGGGGGTGTATCCATATTCATAAAGGATACCCACACCTCCATGTTGTTGGCAACGCACGAAGCTTCGGAAACCATCCAGGTGCAACTAACCATAGGCAAAACTGCTCTACAAATTGTAGCATGCTACAGGCCACCCTCTCAAACTCAGGAACCCCACACAGCCTTCCTGAAGACACTGGAGGGTATAAATGTATCTCCAAACACCATCATATTGGGTGACTTCAACTACCCGAATATAGACTGGGAACATTACTCAAGCCCTAACTTTCTAGCCCAACGGTTCCTGGAGTTCATAAATTCAAATGCCATGGAACAGCTAGTCACTGTTCCCACGAGAGGAGAAAATATACTAGATCTCATTGTCACAAACATGGGGACAAAATGCTCCACACCGAAGTATATTCCTCATTGGTGAGATCTGATCATAAACTAATCTCACTGGAAATCCACATCCCGCCCCACCCCAAACAAAAAGACCATAGTGAAGAACTTCTCTAAAGCAAACTTCACACTACTCAAGACTGGTGTGGTATCCTTCAAGGCCCCTGAGCCAGTGGAAACCACAACCCAAGCTGCGGAAGCCCTTACAAATGCCTTCTATGAACACCTCCAGGACTGCATGGATCAGGCAATCCCAAATAAAACCAAGACTCTTTCCACAAAGGGCAAACGTCCAGTCTGGTGGACCCCAGCCATTAACAAACTTTACAATAAGAGGAGAAAGCTATTACATGATAGAACAAAATCCATAAAAGGGAAGTCACCCCTGATCATTATTAGTAAAAAATACGAGCACTCATAAAGTCAACTAAGGCCAATTTTGAGAGAAAAACTGCCATGGATTCAAAGGACAATCATAAGGCCTTTTTCAGCTATGTTAGGAACCTGGGTGGAAACTCCCAGATATGCTCAGAATTAGTCCAAAATGATACAAAAATCACTGAACCCACAGACATTGCCAACATACTGGCAGACAGGTTCAGTGCAAACTTCACCCCCCTCTCCCCCCTAAAGGAGAGATAACTATCCCAGCCGAGTGTAGCCTCCCGGACATCTCAAATGCGCAGGTGAAAGCTGCTCTCTCTAAAGCTAAAAACACAGCATCAATGGGACCGGATGGTGTCCCCGGCTGTGTGCTACACGAGCTAAATGAGGAATTAAACCCGCACATAAGGCAGCTGTTTAATCTCAGCCTTACCACAGGATACGTGCCCAAGGAGTGGCGTACGGCAACTGTGGTCCCACTCCACAAAGGCAGCACCTCTACGGACCCTGGTAATTACCGCCCCATAAGCTTAACAAGTCTAGCTGCAAAGCTATGGAGAGGATCATAATGGAGCTCATAAACAAAGATATAGGGGACTTGCAGACATTGGACCCAACCCAGTTTGGCTTTGTCAAGGGAAGATCATGCCTTTTGAACTTGGTCGACTTCTTCGAAACAGTCACCAAGGCCATTGATGAGGGAAAGGCAGTCCATACAGCCTACCTTGACCTTGCAAAGGCTTTCGACACAATACCCCACTCGGGTATTGTAGAAAAACTTACCAGCTTAAATGTAAACCCATATGTCACAAGATGGGTTGCAAACTGGCTTAAGGACAGAACCCACAGGGTTAGAGTTGCTGGCGCTGTGTCAGACTCCAAGCCGGTCACAAGTGGTGTCCCACAGGGCTCTGTCCTTGGCCTCCTATTGTTTGGCATCTACTTCTCAGAAGTACAGGCCAACATGGGAGGACTTTGGCTGACAAAGTTTGCAGACGACTGCAAACTGGGCCATAGTGGAAAGTGCATCGGACACGGATATCCTTCAGAAGGGACTCACGGAAACAGATAGCTGGTGCCAGAGCCATGGCCTGAAGTTAAACGCCAAAAATGTATAGTCATACCCTTCGAGAAAAACAAGGTAACCCCAAGCTACCATATAGGTGGCAATCCACTAAGCACAGAAGAGGTTATCAGGGACCTGGGGACCCAGGTTGACAGTGGCCTTTCTTTGACACTCACATTGCTAAAGTGGTTAGAAAGACCTTCTACATTGCCCACCTGATCATGAAGGGATTCACATCCAGATCTAGTGAGGTCATTGTTCCCCTGTACTCTTCATTTATCAGACCAATGATCGAGTACAATGCCCCATTCGGGATGTATCTCACCCGACATCTGCAGCAATTGGAGAGACCCCAAAAGTTCCTCACCAAAAGGATAAAGGGACTCCAAAATCTGTCATATGCTGCCAGATTGAAGAAACTCCAGCTCTATTCAGTCGCATACCGCCTGCTCAGAGGTGACATGTGCCTGACATACAAGGCCATGGCCAACCCGGAATTAATGGACATGCTCCACCTCAAAAATCCAAATCCACCAAAACCACTAGAGCAAGCGACTTAAACCTTAGCACGGATATAAATAGGATGTGCTGGAGGGATAGATTTATCACTCAGAGACTCCCTATGCTGTGGAATAAAATCCCGGTCCATGTGAGGCAGAGCACCTCGCTGACTCTGTTCAAGAGAAATCTAGACCTGTGGATGGGAGATCGTAGGTTTACCCCGGGAATCATCTCTGTGTCACTGCTGGACAGAGGCACAAAAAACTAATGGGCACAGTATTTTTTCATATAAGGGGTGGCGTAAGCCACAAAAATTTGGGCTAGGCTTATAAATGCCTTAGGGCAGATAGCCTAGTATAAACCTATGAACCTATGAACCTATGAATCTATCCCTCCGGCATGTTCTGTTTATTGTGGTGACAAGGTTTAGGTCTCTAGAGCATGTAGCTCGGAGGGATTGGGATTTCTTTAAGTGGAGCATGTCCAACAGCTCTGGGTTTGACATAGCTTTGTATGTTAGGCAGGGATCACCTCTGAGTAGGCGATATGCAACTGAGTAAATCTGGAGTTTTTTGAGACAGTCTGCGTAGGGCATCTGTTTGAGGCTGGTAATTCTCTTTGTGAGGTATTTCTGCGGCCTTTCCAGTTGTTGTAGATGTCTTGTGAGGGACATACCAAAAGGGGCATTGTACTCTATAATGGGTCTAATGAGTGCTGAGTAGAGGGGAACAATGACCTCTTGTTTCCTGGATGAGAAACCTTTTGCGATGAGGTGTGCCACATAGAAGGATTCCCTGATTACTGTGGTGATGTGATTATCATAGGAGAGACTACTGTCCACCTGTGTCCCAAGGTCTCTTATACACTTTCGGTATTAAGTATACTACCGCCTATGTTGTAGTTCATGGGTACAGAGTTTTTACCAAAGGGAATGACAATGCATTTTATGGCATTGAGCTTGAGGCCATGGCTTTGATACCAGGCATCTGCCTCAGTGAGGCCCTTTTTTAGGATGTCCACATCGTTAGGAGTTTTGATTATGGCTCCTAGTTTGCAGTCATCTGCGAACTTTGTTAGCCAAAGACCTTCTGTGTTAGCCTGTACTTCAGAGAAGTAGATACCAAACAGGAGAGGACCCAGGATTGAACCCTGTGGTACACCACTTGTCACTGGTCTGAAGTCGGATTTGGAGTCTGCTACTTTCACAGTGTAGGTTCTGTCAGTGAGCCAGTTGGCAACCCATCTTGTGACATAGGGATTTATACCTAGTTTAGTTAGTTTATCAATAATTCCAGAGTGGGAGATGGTGTCGAAAGTCTTGGCAAGATCTAGATAGGCTGTGTGAACCACCTTACCCTCATCTACGGCTTTGGTGACTGCTTTAAAGAAGTCTATCAGGTTTAGGAGACATGATCTGCCTTTTACAAACCTGAACTGGGTTGGGTCCAGGGTTTGCAGATTACCAATGTCTTTGTTTATATGTTCCATGATGATATGTTCCATGGTCTTGCAGACCAGGCTCGTCAGGCTAATGGGGCAGTAGTTCCCGGGGTCCGTAGTGGCTCCCCCCTTGTGGAGTGGGATAACTGTCACTGCGCGCCATTCAGCGGGCACAAAGCCTGAGATGAGGCTATGATTGAACATGGTACTTAGGTGGGGAGCCAGTTCATTCTGTAGTTCATGTAGAATGCAGCCTGGGATGTTGTCTGGTCCCATGGATGCTGTGTTCTTGGCTTTGTAGAGTGTGGTTTTTACCTGTACAGCCGTGATTACAGGAACTTTGCACTCTTCCGGTATAGAGACGGGCTCTTTAGGGGGTGAGAGGGGGGTAAAGTTAGCACTGAACCTATCTGCCAGGATGTTGACAATATCAGTTGTGTCTGTATATTTAGTGCCAGATCTGAGTGTTGCCATTGAGATTCTTGACATAGCTATAGAATGCTTTGCGTTTGTCTTTAGAATCAGTGGCGATTTTGTTTTCATAACTAGCTTTGGAGGATTTTATCAGGGATCGCAGCTTCTTACTGAGGCTGACCAGGGAGCTCCTCTACTCATGGGATTTTACTCTCTTTTGCAACAGTTTCTTCCTTCCCTTGTACAGTTTGTTTATGGCAGGGGACCACCAGATTGGCTTCCTTTTTTTGGAGGATAGCATCTTGGTTCTGTTTGGGATAGCTCGATCCATGCACTCGTGTAAGTGCTTATAAAGTGCAATTGTGTATGATTCAGTAGTCATAACTGTATTGTCCATCTGCATGGGTGTCATGAAGTTCACCACTTCTGTCTTAAGAAGTATGAAGTTGGCTTTGGAGAAATGTTTTACCATGGTTTCCTTAATGGGGGAGGGGTCAAGATGTGGATATCTAGGGTAATTAGCTTATGGTTGGATCGGACTAATAAGGCATTGACCTCAGGTGTGGAACACCAGTCACTCATGTTGGTAATGACTAGATCTAGGCTATTGTTGCCCCTGATGGGGGTGTGGATAAGTTGATCCAGGGCATTGGAGTTTATGAATTCCAGAAAGTGTTGAGCGAAGGAGTTGGTACATGAGTAGTTTTCCCAGTTAATGGTGGGGTAGTTGAAATGGCCCATTATTAGGGTGTTTGGTTGAAGCCTAATATTTTCCAGTACATCAAGAAAAGAGGAGTGGGAATCCTGGGGCATGGTGGGGGATCTGTATCAAGCTACAATTTGGATTGCAGTTTTGCCCAGAGTTAGTTGCACTTGGATAACCTCGGCTGCATTATGCTGAGCAACTAGCCTGGAGGTGTGGATATCCTTAATGAATATGGACACACCTCTGCCTTTGGTGTTCCAGTCAAGGTTACATGGCCGAAAAGTGTGGTATGAGTTATAGCCTGGTAGTGCAGGGGGTGCTCTCTGGAGCCTTGAACCAGGTCTCAGTCACTGCACAGATATCGATGTTCTCCATTTTAAGGAGTGCCTCGAGTGAGTGCATTTTGAGATTTAGACTTCTAGCGTTGAGTAGCATCACCCTCAGTTTTTGCTTGCCTGTTCCTGTTATGGTGGTGAATTTGTCATCATCAGAATAGAAGCCAAAGTAGACCTAATTGCAGAGAAGGTCAAAGAGAACAACATGTGCAGAAAAGCAGAATACAATCTGGCAAAGAAGATTTTGGGGATAGACAAGAAGAAGGCAAGAGCATATGAGGGCTTCCAGTACAGAGGTGGCTGGATTGTCTGAGAAAAGACCTGTGACTGTTAGGTATGACTGTAGAAGAAGGCAGTTGAGTGTCAATAAATCAAAAGAAATGGAGACAGTTGAATCTTTCAGAGTTATTGTGAGTTAAAAAATAATCTACTATTCATTTGTCAAATTTTACTTCATGAGGAAACAAGGTCCCACAAAGTCTACAGGTGATTATTTTACTGAAAAAAAAAGTTGTTCCAAAGACTGTGAATTTGTGAATGCTTTACTAGTATGAAACAGAATTGTATGTGGTATCAGAAATGGTCAGACAATGGGGCAAAATACTGTGAGAATCAGATGCAGCATTACATATAGAATGAGTGAAATTATCTCATCACAATTAAAAAGCAAACTGACCTAGTGCATTGAAATTTTGTGCCATATGCTAGAATTTTTCATACTTTTAGAGACAAACAAGCAAAATGTCAGCACTTGTAGCAACAGCAGTGCTCAAGGTGAGCGTGCTGATGGTGTGTCTAGAGTGTCTTGTTAGATGGAAATGTAAACCATGAGAAACAATAGAGTAAAAATGAGAAACAAGTCAAATTATGGAGCAAAGAAAGCCTTGTGTAGAAGGTGAGGCTAAAAGCATGACTAAAGGAGATGCCTAGCTCTTAATAAAATCTGTAAAACCTATGAAAAAAGGAACCATTTTGCTAAAATGTGCAAAATGAAAATAATGCATTTAAAGTTGAAAAACACTGTAGATATTAGAACAGAGTGATGCAAGTTAGTTATTTCAAGGTATAAACTGTGTCAGAATGCACACAAAGTGAATAGTATGCAATATAAAACACAGAAAAGCTGCAAATGAACTATGGGTTGAAAATCTAGAAGGAAACATTAAGAATTAACGAGGTGTGGATGACAGCAATTGTCATCCTCCTGCACAAAGGTGGGTTGTCAATGGACCCAAGTAATTATAGAGTCATATTTCTGACCAGCCACATCTGCAAAACTATGGTGTGGATCATTATGGAAGTGATAAATAATAACAATCTTGACTGAAGCCAGTTAATTTTTGTCAATGACAGATCCTGCCTGCTTAACTTGGTTGACTTAAAGCAAAATATGAGGGAACATTGGTACACACTGCATATCTAGACATTGCAAAGGCATCAGGCAGCATCCCACACTCAGGTATTGATGATAAACACTGAGTTAAATGTTAATATCGGTGTAATTTTATGGACAACAAAGTAGATCACAAATAAAAGCTGGGTATACTTCAAATAATAACAGACTTGGAGACATTAGAAAGGGAGAATTTCAGGCTAAATTATTCAAGTAAGTTACACCAGAAAAAATTGACTATACGGGGAACAGTTCAGGAGGAATGGCAGAAGAGGAAAGTGGGTACAGCTGGGGCAGAAAGATGCAGCTGGTTAGTTAAAAGGGGGATTTGAAAATGATTAATGAGTGTGAGGATATACACAGAATAATAAGGGAAAAGAATAAGTTCATGATTGCAAAAGTATATTCTGGCTTTGGGTTTTGTCTTCTGTATAATCAAGACTCAAAGTTAAAAAAGCTAACCTCCAGAATGATATTTTGTATGAAGTAATTGGATTGCATAGTTATATCTATAGTATCCATAAAGTAGTGTTTTTTAAAAAAAATAAATACACAAATAAATAAGAAAATAAATATATAAAACAAACTCAAGAAATTAGGATGGGTGGCTCTATCGCCTTTAAAAGATCTGTCACTAGTGGTGTATCCCAGGTATCAGTCCTTGGGCCATTCCTCTTTGGTATTTACTTCTTGGAGGTCAAAGCCATTGTTAATGGCTGACCAAGTCTACAATGACTGCAAACTTCAAGCCATTATCAACTTCCCAGAGGACACCAACATTTTCTAAGAGGGCCTTTCCCAAATGGCATTATAACCACAGACAAAAACTAAATGCCAAAAAATGTAAACAGTCTCTTTCAGAAAGCATGACATCCCCAATAACTATCACATCAATGACACATCAATGAAAATTAATCTGCTACTTAGGGACCTGGGAACTTACATTGACAACAATTAGTTCTTCGATTACCATGTATCCAATATTGTAAGAAAATCCTTCTTCATTGTACAGCTTAATAGTAAGGGTGTAGCATCTAGGGCAAGGGATGTGATCACTTATCAGGCCAGTCATTGATTATAATGCCCCTTTCGGTATGTACCTACACAAACACTTAACACAAAAAATGCTTTCACACAGAAAAAAAATTAAGGGCCTAAATTATGAAAACCACACTTACTTCTTCTTGGTATATTACAGACTACTGGAGGTGCATGCAAAGCCATCTGGACATCATGTAAAACTGAAAGGTTATAAAGTACTGATGTAGGAAAATAAGTATGTGGAACAAAGCATTTAATTCCATTTATCTGTTATTGCAAATATACTATCAATTTTGGGTCATGATGACTACAGATCATACATTGAAGTTTGCAGTGCATGCTCCAAGGAAAGTTCAAGAAGTTTGCTGGTTAAACTTGAGAAAGAATTAAACTGCATACAGCAAAAGGGTATGTTTCAAACTCAAGCAGAGCCCTCTCAGTGGGTCAATGGCATTGTTGGTAAAGAAACCAGGCAAAATGTATATTCGTGTGGATCCATAAGCCCCGAGTAAAGCCACAAAAAGGGAGCATAATCCACTTCATATAATTGAAAAAGTAGTATGAGTAAAACATTTTCTGTGCTTGATGTAAAAAAGGAATTTTGTCAAATAAAGCCTTATGAGCAAAGATCAGAGCTGTGCACTTTAAACGATCAGTGGCAAAATACACATTTCAGAGACTTCCAGTTGGTATTCTGTCAGCATTAAAAGTGTTTTGGAAAACTGGTGAACAGTTAATTGAAGGGCTTAATGGTGTTGTTAAGACAAGTGATGATGTTCTAGTTAGTGCCAGACTAAGGAATAATGTGAAGGAAGAGTAAAGTCTTTTCTGAAAAACCTGAAACAACTAATTCCAAGATAACAAAAGTAAGAGTAAAATCAGAGTTAACAGAGCTGATGTGAATGCGCCACACTTTGTCATCAGAAAGCTTAAAACTAAGTCTAAGCCTAGAAGAAAAAAACAGCTACTTATGGGTAAAGTACCATGTGCAGAATACAACAGGAAATGTGCAGAAGCAGAAATATTACTTACCATTGTGCATGGGTATAAACTATTCCATAAATATATTTATGGGAAATCAGTCTTGCTGGAAATAGTAAAATCACTGCAAAGTATATTTAGGAGTCCTTGCATACGGCATTGTTAAGACAGGAAAATATGTCATCAAGACTGAAGAAGTATGACTTAAGTGAAAGTATAAATGAAGCAAGGATATGCATACAGCAAATATGCTGAGTTGTTAATATCTACCAGAGCAATAGCAGGGTTTGCCTGGGGAATAATTGAAGGTAATATTGCCAATTTTACAGTTGCCCGTAAACAAAGTGTACTTTAAACTCTTTCAGCAGTTCAGTCTGAGTATTCTACATTTAAGAATACTCTAAGGTGTAACAATAAAAGGCTGGCATCAGCAAAAGTCTACTGTGAAGAAAGAAACACAATCCTTCTTCTCATTTAAAGTTGAAATTAACTATATACACAGGCAGAGATCTAAAGATTAAGTAACTTTGGCTAATCAAGTAAAGAAAGAAAGCAGTAATGTCAAAATATGAACAATATTTGGGTATTGAGAAATGCAAAGAATAAGCATGTGATATGTTGTATTAGCAAGGCATGTCAATGTAGATTGTGCAACAAGTACGAGGTTATTTTGTGCACAATGTTTATCATAATAATAATCTGAATAACAAGTTATTTATTTCATAATACCATAAATTCAACAGAGTAAAATTGGAAAAAATTAGTTTCAGTTTGGAATATGCATATATCTAATATGTTCTGACTATTATTTGAAGTTTCCAGAGTACACAAAGTTAAAGGACATATTAAGTACTGGTAAAATTAATGGACTTAAAAGTTGTGTTTTTCACACATGGAATACCTAGTTGCATTCAATATGTAACCTTTAGTCCAAGCTATCCATAGCCCGACTGTTACAGTGACAGAGCAGTTTAGACTGTAAAATAATGCAAGAAAAAGCTCATAATGTTAACAATACTATTGTATAGATCATAGATTTGTTGGATTATAGAAATACCCTTTTTCAAGGTTTGTATCTATCTTCAGCTGAACTATTAATAGGTTGTGGACTACTGAAGCAAACTGTCTACTGCTTATTGATTTCTGCCTGAAAATGTGATTTCAGAAGAAAAGAAAGTGAAAACAAATGTTTTATTATGACAAAAGAGCAAGCGGCAGCCTGGGAGTATATTAGCATTCCACTAAAAAAAAAAAAAAAATCAGCAAAGTGTGTTTCTTAAGAAGAGTGACCAGCCAAGACTTTCATAATTTATTCTGAAGATGGAAACCTCCAGAGAAGAAATTGGAGAAAATTATTCAAAAGAAATATTTTCCAAAACTATGATGACATTCACAAGAAATTGGTTTCATAAACCCACAGCAAAAGAGATGTGCTGGGCCAAATTTATTTACTAATTTATTTACATTTTGGGGTAGAGCATTGATCATAGACTGACCAGTTGCAGGCTCAGCCTGAGATAAATGCAAAAATTGGAACTACATACAGGATGCATAACAACAAATACAGCAATAACAATAAGACCACACAACACCAATCAACAAGTCAGAATAAGTGATTAAAACAAAGACAAAAACAATGATAATATCAATGTGCACAAACATGGAGTAGGTCATGCATGTAATAATGCAGAGGCAGTTGCAGGATGGTATGCAGCAGTGATGCTATAGATGTATTTACAAGTAACAAATCACATTCAGTTTGTTTAAAAAGAAATGTTACTATGAAATTTACCAATTCAGTGCTCCTTTGACAAAAGCAAAATGAGATTTTGACAAAAAGTACACATTTATTTGAGTCACTTTTTTACACAGGAAGGCTTTATTTGTTAGTTTAGGTATGATGGCACCCCATGAGGTAACCTTGTTCAAATCCAGCAGCACTACACTGCATGTCTAAACTGAAATTTGCAGCAATGAATTACCTTTGATTGCACTACCACCAGGGAAGTTCTATGTAAAATATTTTGAACACTTTAAAGGTGATTGTATCTAGTGTAGCTTGACAAAGTATTTTTGTAAGTTTCTGCTCTTGCACTTGCGAGAGAGGGGAAAACTTCTTCATTTATTTGCTAAAAGCTTGCAAATACTCGGATCTACTGTAATTGTTGACGTATAACTATTGTGTGCATTATGTTCTGCACTGCTGACTGGCTTTGTCCTTGTTTAAATGAGGCTGCACCACGCTGTACTAGGTGTAGCACTATGAAAACCCATGATAATAGTAGGCAGTGGGTACCTATTAAATTCTCCCCTCTAGCATACTTAAAAATAATCATTTTCATCTATTGTTGTATTGTGGCTGCACCATTCACCACAGTCCCAAGCATAATTGACAAAACCCTTAAACTTTCCTATCCTACCTTCCCAAGCAAATTGTCTACAATTAATAGTGACAGAATCTTAGAACATTATTATTATAGTATGTCATACTAAAAGGAATAGCGTAGTAGTCATCTCCACAAAACATGTCCTTGAATAATATGATTCAAAATACATCCCACTGAGCAGCACTCCTATAAACCCTCTGTGCACCCATTGTACCAATCTGTCATATTTATGCACACCATGGGAATACAGTTTGCCCTTACCTCATCTATCAGCCTATTAGAAATAGGTACCATGAGAAAGTATAGCAACTGCCTTATACTCACTGACAACCTGACATTATTATCAAGCAATGCATCTATATTTGAGAGGTGCAGATATTTACTTAAATGAAAAGCAGACCTTTCAAACCACATGGTTGTCAGGAATCACACATCCCCACACTATAGCAACACATATGTTGACATACTAAAAAATCCCTTTCAAAACCACAAAGGCCTCTGAGACACTTTACCACTACACTCAACCCTCAGTAGCATGGAAGCACCTCATCTGCTGCTCATGTGATAGTATCTCCTATTAAGAGAACAAATATGGGTCACAGAGGTGGCACAAACAAGCCCAGCACTGTTACTCCACTAAAAATGCCCTAGTCATAGGTGACTTTATAGAGAGGCACACTGATGCAATACCCACCAGGCTAAGCACGGATGGGGCAACAGCTGCCTTTTGGGTGCCAGAATTTCTGATGTCACCAGAGCACTGAAATCTCTTTACCCCATGTATGGATTCAACATAGTCTTTCAAAGGCAGGAGCAAACAACCTGCTCTACACCCCCTTGGAATATATGAAGAGGGATATGGTTCAATTTTCTAATTATAATTCTGGTGCTGGTAGGCAACTAGTTTTATATATTGTATCAATGACTCTTAAGAACTGGCTCAGTTACTGATGTCATTTTTTTTTGGGGGGGGGCAATGTGTGTCTGCATGAAGGTAGATGGTTGACAGTCCTACCTGTTTCTCTAGGGAAGGTCTGCAACTCTCCCAACAGGGCTTCCGCATATTGACCAAGATATTTTCTGCTCCAATAATGCTTTTCTTTAAAAGTCTCCTACATCTGGCAACCTATTAAACTCAAATCAGTCTATACCAACATAGTACTCCTCAATGCTAGAAGCCTGAAAAAAAAAAGATGTTTGCCCTTGACAATTTTCTATCCCTTGCAAACATAGATATCTGCACAGTAATGGAAACATTGTTCCAATATAGTGAAAATGCTTCTTCTGTACCTACATTTGCTGCCTACCACTCTTTTAGACCCTCAGATGAGGATGTCCTTGCCTCTGGCAGGGCTGTGTCAGTCATCTTTCAAAATTCTATCATCTTACATCTACTTAAGCTAAATAAAGACCTATAATTCATACATATCTTGGTAACTACAGGTACATCCATCTTTCATATCATGGCAAACTACACAATACCTGCAATGATACCCATGAAGACTACCTAAAGAAATTGGAATCCCTAACCACCAAACCAAACCAACCATCTAGGGCAATTTTCAGCTGTCCATAAAGGTTAACATACAACACGAGAAATAAATATTCACACTGCTTCTAGGACATCATCAACATCTACTCTCCAGACCAGTTGTTCCTACCCCTACTAGGAGTTCAGACCTCTGGTTCGTACAAATACCACTCCCATAGTGATTCTCCTCACTAATCAGATCTGATCACCATATTATACTATTTCCCACAGGATCTAAGATAAAGGTGAAAGTGAATTATATTGTCTTCAGGGCCTTCTCCAAGGCAAACGTCCGAGCACTAGCTACTGCTTTTATGAAACTCAAAAGCTTCCCACAGCATAAGGACACCATAACTAAAACAACTGCACTTACCACTGATTTCTACTCCCACCTAAGTTACTTCATCAAGGCTTCTTTCCCTATTTGTCCCATATATACTGCCTAATTCAGAAACAAACTCCTTTTCTGGAACCCCAGCATAATCAAACTCTACAACAAAAAGAAAAAGTATCCAGATCCTACTGCTCTGACAGTGAACTCTAAAGAATAAACAATGAACTAAGGTAGAAGATCAAATATTGCTATCATCTCCAAAGATAACCACACAAACTTTTTCAATTGTATCAGAAATTGTAAGAGCAAAAGGACTTCCTAGATGGCTGCACACTGATCAACAGGTTGATTAGAGCTCTACCAGTGTGAAAACAGAAAAAAAAACTGAAAAAAGGGCAGTAAAGTCTATTAAGCTAGGTAAAATTCAGTTACTGATGAGTAATTACACTGCCTGAGTGCCAGCAAAGAAGATACTTGGAGCAAGTTACACAAAAATTCAACCAGAAAAAGTGAAAAAAAACTCTGGCTGGGAAGAATCTTGCAACTATTCTGCAAAAAAACAGCTGAAGATTCAGCTTTGGTGTAGAACATGTCTTCCAGTTATTTACATGAAAAACTAAATCAAACAATGGCCAGCACCATTTTGTAAAGGGATAAAGCCTTAACTACAGCCCAGTTAACCCAGATTTGATTAGATGCTTGGGCATCTGACGTGCTAACAGGGTGTGTGATGATATGAAATACTGCCAGCTATGCCAAGAGAAGTAGGGCAGTGGATGTTCAACATATGCCAGCACAGCGAGCTGGAATTTTTTAAAGAATTATATGTCATTTGTATATCAAACTGATTTGTACAGATGCTTGTGTTGAAAATGTATTTGTAAAGTTGCTTGTGTTAAAATGTATCAACAGTGTGCCCTGCTGGACAGAAAAGAAATATACATTTATATCAGACTATACTGTGGTAACTCCTTTTTTAATTTCTCCAAGTCTTTTGGGTTTCTGTTACCATAACTGGAATAGACCCCATTCCTAAGTCAAAGAACAATTAAAGTTCATGAGTCCAGGGCCTCTGGAATTACTATTTAACTGTAGCCTTCAAACAGGCTTCATGCCTCATGAATGGAGAAATGCAACAGTCATCCCTCTGCACAAAGGTGGGCCATCTACAGACCCTGGAAACTATAGACCCATAAGTCTTACTAGTCTTATATGTAAAGCCATGGTAACAATTATCATGGAGAGGATCAATACAGATATAGTAAACCTCCAGACACTGGACCCAACCCAGTTTGGTTTTGTCAAGGGCAGATCATTCCTACTCAGCCTGGTAGGCTTCTTTGCGAAGGTCACCAAAGCAATGGATGAGGGCAAAATCATTCACACTGCCTACCTTGACCTGGCCAAGGCATTTGACACAATACCCCACTCGGGCATTGTTGACAAACTCAGGAGGTTAGGTACAAACCCATATGTCACCTGGTGGATAGCCAACTGACTCACAGACAGGACCCCAGGAAGTTAGAATTGGGGAGTCCACCTCTACAAAGAGGCCAGTCACAAATGGAGTCCCTCAGGGATCAGTCCTTGGACCGCTCCTTTTTGGCATTTACTTCTCAGAAGTCAAGGCCAATGTCATTGGTTTCTGGCTGACTAAATTTGCAGATGATTATAAATTAGAAGCTGTCATTGAATCTCATACTGATGCAAATGTTCTCCAGGAGGGGCTGACACAGACAAACAACTGGTGTCAGAGCCATGGACTAAAACTAAATGCCAAGAAATGCATAATAGTATCCTTTGGAAAGTCATCCATCCCTGGTAACTATCATACTGACAACACACCCCATACAGTTGACCCAGTAGTCAGGGACTTAGGGACACACATAGATAGTAATCTAGCCTTTGATCATTAACTTTCTACAGTGGTGAGGAAATCATTCTATGTTGCAGAACTTATAAACAAAGTTATGGCATCTATGTCTAAGGAAGTCATTGCTCCACTGTATTCAGCATTCTTCAGACCTGCCATTGAGTACAATGTCCCCTTTGGTATGTACCTAACCAGGCATATCCAACAACTGGAACATCCACAGAGGTTCCACACTAAAAGAATACAGGGCATAAGTAATATGTCCTGTGCTGACCACCTCAAGGCCCTATCCCTGTATTCTGTCTCCTACAGGCTTTTGAGGGGAGATCTATGCCTGGCATACAGGGCATTGCCAGACCCCACTCTGATGGACCTCCTGCATATCCACAAAACAAACAGTACCAGAATTACCCATTCTAAAGACTTAAACCTTGCCTGTGATATAAATAGGACCTGCTGGAGAGATAGGTATGTATTCCAGAGACTACCCCATCTATGAAAAAGGCTCTCCGTCCATGTGAAGCAGAGTTCCTCCCTAACCCAATTCAAGTGAAAATTTTACAATTGGATGTGAAACCAGAAATTCATCCCTGGTTTGGCACCTATGTCTCTAATGCAAACAGGTAACTTGTAAATGGTTCATCTTCTAGGCCTATGCTTACACTTATCAAGGGTGTCAGAACATGTCAGACATTTGGGATGCATGGCTAGGCTTAAAAAGACCCTTGTGGTCCTTAGCCTAGTAAACACCTATGAACCTATGAAATTAGTATTGTTTCAGTCTTTGAAGTCAGCCAAAAGTGTTCTTTACAGCACCCGTAATGTGCCCATTAATGACTCTTTCTGCAATTCATATGGAGTTACATGTACAGGTAACATATCTAAATACGACTGTAGATTCTTTTTTATAAGACCCGTTTCTCCTACTACTATTGGAACTGTCTGGGTATCTTTCTTCCACATTGCTCTTGTTTCTGCCTGCAAATCATGATATTTTATGACTTTGTGGCTCTCTGTACACAAGATACTGTAATCACTGGGTGTAGCGACTTCAGTGATCAATGCTACTTTTGTCTTATTTTCATGGACCACTATATTTCGTTTTCTCGCATCTATCTTTTGAACTGTTGGTAATGGGTGATCCCATGTGGTGTAAACTTCATCATTTTCTATGATGCTGTGTGGCTGATGTTTTCAGTGTTTTTCAGTCACTTCAATATCATAATGTTTACACAATCCTCAGTGCAACAATCTTGCCACATTATTATGCCTTTCGTTACACAGTCTTTCTACAATTAGTATGTGACACCCAGCAACGAGGTGTGCGACTGTTTCCAATTCTGTTTTATAAAACCTACATTTTGTCTGTTTCTCCCACATGTGTGTGTGGCTCACTATCTTGTGCTGCCAATATTAACCTTTCATCTTTTGGTTTGAATTTGCCTCTCCTTAACCATTCCTGCATTCAGTTCTGATCAACATGAGGTTCTTCCAGAAGTTTTCTATACTTGCAACTATATTTATGCATTTTCCACATTTCTTGCCTTCTCATCTGGCCCTTCACCTTATATTCTTTCTTTTGTTTTTGGCACATTCAGTTGCCGCCTGATTTTTATCTACTTCTGGTTTGATTTCCATTCCTGTTTGACATTGATATGCTAAACTAAGCAGGGAAGTCATCTTAGATTTACTGTCCTCATGTTTCAAAACTTTCACTACATTTGGGTCCTATGAGTTCAGCAAATATGTGTGCAGTCCCACAATTGCAGATCTATATGTGTAATCAATTTTAGAGAAGCCCATACCTCCCTCGGAATGGGGAATATATAATCTTGGTATGCACTGATTTTTATAAATCATTTGATGAGCATGAAGCATCCTTCTTGTTTTCCTATCTAATCTATCCAACACATTTTGGGGCCAGTCAGCCAACTGTAAGTTAGGATAGGAAGAGCAAACTGATTTATAGCTTGAGTTTTGTTCCTAGATGTCAACGCTGTTTTCAGGATTAATTTAAGCCTTCTAAAATATGTCACCCGGTGGATAGCCAACTGGCTCACAGACAGGACCCCAGGAAGTTAGAATATCTTTTCTAACCCCCATTTCGAGGGAGGTATGGGCTTCCCTAAAATTGATTACACATATAGATCTGCAATTGTGGGACTGCACACATATTTGGAATATCCCCCTTTGGATTTTTATCCCTGGAATAATAATTTGTCCTTTATTATGGTTTAACTGCAAGGTGGTCTGACACTGTTTCATGGTCACTCTAATGTAGTTGATCAGTGTAGGATGTATCTTAAACATTTTTAAGCCCTCCTTTATCCAGGAATGTGGGATACTATCAAATGCTTTTTTGTAGTCAATCCATGCCATACTTAGATTCTTCCCCATTTTACAGTTCTCCATTATGACTTTGTTTAGCAACAGATTATCCTTTGTTCCATATGACTTTCTTTTATTGCCCTTTTGTTTTATTGTCATGATTGAGTTTTCTTCTAATGACTATAAACTCTGTTGGCATCAATTCCAATGTATAGTATATACGTAGTTGGAAGGCAAGTTATTGGTCTATAATTTTCATGGTAGCTTGCAGGTTCACACTTAAGTAGGAGCATTGTTTTTTTGTGTTGTTAGCCAGGTTGGTGTCTGTTCAGGGTGCACATATAAATAGTTCTTACTCTTGGCTAAATCTTTGTATAAAGATATTAATACTTTTAACCAGAAGTTAGGTACTGCATCATGGCCTGGTGTTTTCCAATTAGAGGCTTTTCTTAACTTTGTTTCAATCTCTCTGGCTGTTACTTCATCACATTTCATATCCTGTACCTTTGAAGTTCTTTTACTTTCTTTTACTTCTTTTATTCATTTAGCATCTTTGCTATGTTCCGCAGGATCCTCATAAATCAAAATGTATCTATTATAGGTTCATAGGTAAGTACAAGGCTATCAGCCCGAGGGTCTTCGTAAGCCTAGCCAACAAGGTTCCCTGGCTTACACCATGCAAGAAAGTTATTTTCCTGTGCCACTGTTGAGCAGAGACACAGAAGTGATCCCCGGGGTGTATTTCCTATTTCCCATCCACTCAAGATTTTTCTTGAAGAGTGCTAATAAAGAACTTTGCGTGACATAGATGGGTAGCTTGTTCCAGAGTATGGGAAGTCTCTGGGACAGGAATCTATCCCTCCAGCATGTCCTGTTTATTGTGGTGACAAGGTTTAGGTCCCTAAAGCATGTAACTCGGAGGGATTGGGATTTCTTTAGGTGTAGCATGTCCAACAACTCTGGGTTTGACAGAGCTTTATATGTTAGGCAGAGATCACCTCAGAGTAGTCGATATATGCAGTAAAGCTGGAGTTTTTTGAGATAGTCAGTGTAGGGCATCTGCTTGAGGCCAGTAATCCTCTTTGTGAGGTACTCCTGTGGCCTTTCCAGCTGTTGCAGATGTCTTGTGAGGTACATTCCAAAAGGGGCGTTGTACTCTATAATGGGTCTAATGAGTGTCAAGTAGAGGAGAACAATGACCTCTTTTTTCCTGGATAAGAACCCTTTTGTGATGAGGTGTGCCACATAGAAGGATTTCCTGACTACTGTGGCGATGTGATTATCAAAGGAGAGACTAGTGTCCACCTGGGTCCCAAGGTCTCTTATCACACATTCGGCATTAAGTAGACTGCCGCCTATGTTGTAGTTTCATGGGTACTGTGTTTTTACCAAAGGGGATGACAATGCACTTTTTGGCATTGAGCTTGAGGCCATGGCTCTGACACCAGGCATCTGTCTCAGTGAGGCCCTTCTGTAGGATGTCCACATCATTTGGGGACTCGACTATGGCTCCTAGTTTGTAGTCATCTGTGATCTTCATTAGCTAAAGGCCTTCTGTGTTAGCCTGTACTTCAGAGAAGTAGATACCAAACAGGAGAGGTCTCAGGACTGAACCCTGTGGTATTCCACTTGTCACTGGTTTGAAGTCAGATTTGGAGTTTGCAACTTTTACAGTGTGGGTTCTGTCAGTGAGCCAGTTGGCAACGCATCTTGTGATGTAGGGATTTATATCTAGTTTAGTGAGTTTAGCTATAATTCCAGAATGGGGGATGGTGTCGAAAGCCTTGGAGAGGTCAAGATAGGCTGTGTGAACCACCTTACCCTTTTCTACAGCTTTGGTAACTGCCTCAAAGAAGTCGATCAGGTTCAAGAGGCATTCACAAACTCAAACTGGGTGGGGTCCAGAGTTTGGAGGTTACCAATGTCTTTGTTTATGAGTTCCATGATGATACGTTCCATGGCCTTACAGACCAGGCTCATCAGGTTAATAGGGCGATAGTTCCCGGGATCAGTGGTGGCTCCCCCTTTGTGGTGTGGGATAACTGTTGCTGTGCGCCATTCAGTGGGCACAAAGCCTGACATGAGGCTATGATTGAACATGGTGCTTAGGTGGGGAGCCAGTTCATTCTGAAGTTCGTGTAAAATGCAGCCTGGGATGTTGTCCGGTCCCATGGATGCTGTGTTTTTGGCTTTAGAGAGTGCAGCTTTTACCTGCATAGTTGTGATTACTGGGACTCCGCATTCTTCCTGTATAGATATGGGCCCTTTAGGGGGTGAGTGGGGGGTAAAGTTAGCACTGAACCTATTTGCTAGGATGTTGGCAATATCAGTAGGTCCTGTAATTTTCATGTCGTTGTGCTGTAACTCAGAGCAGATCTGGGTGTTGCCATTGAGATTCTTGACATAGCTATAGAATGCTTTGTGGTTGTCCCTAGAATCAGTGGCGATTTTGTTTTCATAGCTAGCTTTGGAGGATCTTATAAGGGATCTCAGCTTCTTACTGAGGCTGACCAGGGAGCTCCTCCACTTATGGGATTTTACTCTCTTTTGCAACAGTTTCTTCCTTCTGTTGTAAAGTTTGTTTATGGCAGGGGACCACCAGATTGGCTTCCTTTTTTTGGAGGATAGTGTCTTGGTTCTGTTTGGGATAGCACGATCCATGTACTCATGTAAGTGCTTATAGAGTGCATTTGTGTAGGATTCAGCAGTCATAACTGTATTGTCCATCTGCATGGGTGTCATGAAGTTCACCACTTCTGTCTTAAGAAGCATGAAGTTGGCTTTGGAGAAATGTTTTACCTTGGTTTCCTTAATGGAGGGGGGGTGGGTGGGATGTGGATATGTAGGGTGATTAGCTTATGGTCGGATCTGACCAATGAGGAGTTGACTTCAGGTGTGGAACACCGGTCACTCATGCTGGTAATGACTGTTATGATTTTGTGTTATGTTATGTTATGATGGTAATGATTGTTGCCCCTAGTGGGGGTGTGGATAAGTTGATCCAGGGCATTGGAATTTATGAATTCCAGGAAGCGCTGAGTGAAGGAGTTGGTACATGAGTAGTTTTCCCAGTTAATGGTGGGGTAGTTGAAATCACCCGTTATTAGAGTGTTTGGTTGAACCCTAATATTTTCCAGTATATCAAGAAAAAAGGAGTGGGAATCCTGGGGCATGGTGAAGGATCTGTAGCAAGCTACAATTTGGATTGCAGTTTTGCCCAGAGTTAGTTGCACTTGGATAGTCTCGGATGCATTATGCTGAGCAACCAGCCTGGAGGTGTGGATATCCTTAATGAATATGGACACACCTCCGCCTTTGGTGTTCCGGTCCAGGTTAGGTGGCCGAAAAGTGTGGTATGAGTTATAGCCTGGTAATGCAGGGGTGCTCTCTGGAGCCTTGAACAAGGTCACAGTCAGTGAACAGATATCGATGTTCTCCATTTTAAGGAGTCGAGGGAGTGCATTTTGAGATTTAGACTTCTAGCACTGAGTAGCATTACCCTCAGTTTTTGCTTGCCTGTTTCTGTTATGGTGGTGAATTTGTCATTTGAACCTTGCCTAAAAAAGGCACTATAGGGGTGGCAAGAGCCTTAGCCAGTATCCGGAATCCCAGGGGTGACAGGTGCAGGCCATCTCTGGCAAAGCATTGTGGTCTGTCGACCATGTCATCCCAGGCAGACAGATACTGGATTCCCTTAGAACGACACCAGAAGCTTAGCCAATTGTTGAAGTCAATCATTTTGTCCTTGTACTGCGGTATCATTCTGGGCGACGGCAGGATGCTACTCAGGGCTAGGGTCATATCTGTCTGGGCTACCAGATCAGAGAGCTTTTCCATGTCTCTTTTCATGTAGTCCAGGGAGGTACGTCTCAAGTCATTCACACCAACATGTACAATGACCGAGTCATATTTGTACTTGCTGTGGAGTGACCTGAGAGCGTGGGTTATGTAGCGGTTCCTGGCACCCGACAGGCAGCTGACAGTAACCTTCTCCTTGTTTAGCCTAGTGAGTGGGACATCAGTGTGCCTGACTACAGAGTCACCTATGACTAGTGTGTTGGGTACGTTGTTTTGCCTTATGGGCTGTGGTTGAGTGGCACACTTAGTCTGTGGGCTATGTGTCATTTGTGTTGTGTGGAGGGGTGGAGGTTGCTTGCGTTTCTGCTTTGGAGGTCTCTGTTGCTTGAGCAGATTATTATTGAGAGCCTCCATGAATGTTTTTGTGTTTCTATGTGTGAATTTTGGTGGTGTAGGCTTAGTGGGACTATGTGATGAGTGTGGTGTGGTGCAAGTGTTTACCTTCTCCTCTTGACTGTCAGATTCAATCTTGGTTGGAGAGAGTTTTACCTCCAGTTTGGCTAGATAAGTGCATCTCTCACAGGTTTTAGTGTTGGGTGGGAGGAGGAGAGGGTTGTCTGTGTACATGAGGCAATAGCTATATTGCCCCAAGATGCCCAGATTCATCAGATAGACAGGAGAGAACACTGGGAGCTGACCCTTGGACATGCCTGAATAAAAAACTATTTGCCTCTAGACAAGTGAGGAAAGTGAGTACAAGAGCTGTTTTTCTCTAAGCAAGTGAGGAAAGTAAGTAGAAAAACTGTTTTCCTCTGGGCAATGAGGAAGGTTGAGTGCTGTAGTAATTTGTAGATTATTTAGTGCTTACAAAAAGTTCTGAACAAGTGCTAAGCACGAATAAGCAAATTCAAGTGCTAAAACTAAGAATCTGTATCTGAACTAGACTAGTTACAGGATAGAACCAAGTGGAAATGCGTGCTTTTAAATCAGAAAGTTGAAAGAGATGGCAAAATTGCCCAAACAGCCAATAACTACAATTTCTGGGCCAGAAACAACTCCTTATGTGGTAGATAGGTTACCTAGTGCTTACCACTACCACTGATAAGCTAGCAGGCTTCCCTCCAACACAGAAAGGCTTGGGAGCCTCAGGAGCTTACAAACAGTCCTGCTACAGCAAATCTGTATCTGGACTAGACTAGTTACAGAAAAGGGGGGAAACAAGTGCAAATGCGGGCTTTTAAATCAGAAAGTTGAGAGAGATGGAAAAACTGCTCAAATGGCCAATAACTACAATGTCTGGGCCAGAACCACTCCTTATGTGGTAGATAGGTTACCTAGTGCTTACTACTCCCACTGATAAGCTAGCAGGCTTCCCTCCAACACAGACAGGCTTGGGGGGGGCTCAGAAGCTTACAAACAGTCCTGGATATAGCAAATCAGTATCTGGGCTGGACAGTTACAGGAAAGGCAGGAAATAAGCATAATTTTTTTTTGGTACAGTTAAGCAGAACACAGGGAGAGTCTAGCAAAGTTTTTTTTTTTTTGTAAAATAAAGGGAGAGAGGAGAAGCAGAAGATAATTCAAGGTTAGGAAACTAAGTGGTTTGGCCTTCTCAATGTTCTCTCTGTATTAGGTAGAATGGGCTAACGACACTAGACTGGGAGGAGTCTCCCAGATCAAATTTACAGTAGGGGCGGGCAACTGCAAAGCCAACAAGTATTACAGCAAGACACCAACAGGCAGGGTGGGGAACAATACTAAAGCTACTAGCCTACACTCTTTTAGACAGTAAACACTACAGAAATGTTTATCACAGCAGAAGAACAGCTGTAAGCCACAAAATAAAAGTTTTAAACAGATAAAGGATCAAGGAGACTCTACAGAATTATTTTAACTGCAAACAAATCAGTTATATGATACACTCCTTGGCATGAAATCAGAACAAACAAATAGGTGCTTAACAAGTAGGGACATTTCCCCTTAATACCTTTCACACAGTGAAACTAGCTAAAAAGCTTTGCAGTATGACAGTAAAAACCTATTTATCAGGCCCTGTAGGGCAGACAATTTTAGTTTAACCATTCAGATTAGTTAATAGCAATAAAATACAGTAAAAAGTATGCAGCAGGCAATAAAATGTCCTATATATAAATTGCTAGAAGCAATAGCTAGTAATAATAAGCAAAAAAAAAAAAAAAAACAGGATACTTATTGTTATATATCTCAGATCAGAGTTGTAGTCAATGCCCCTCCTCCACTTGGCTCAGTCTGTATATTGAATATCTTTGGTGCTGTTCTTTTTGCATTTATTAGTTTTGCTTTACCCTTTGCATAAATATTACACCATATTAAATCTCTTTTTCTTTCCCATGTCTATATTTCTTCTTCAGATGTCTCCTGATCTTCCTGTTTCTCCTTTCTTTGGGGGCTCATTCCATCATGCTGTGATGTAACCTGTGTTAGACCTTCTACACCAAATCCTTCACTTCACAGCCATTCCATAACCTTAGCTTCTATTTTTTAACTTCAACTTTAGTAATCTTTAGTAATCTTCTTTTCAGCATTCCCTCTTAATGATATTATTTCCTTTATTGTGAAATTTTCCATATCTGGATGCCTTTGCCTATATTTCTCTTTGAATATCTTTGGGACTGCCTTTTTTGTATTGATTAATTTGGCTTTCAACTTTGCATAAATATTGTACCATATCACATCTCTCTTTCTTTCCCATGTCCATATATTTTTTTATACTTTTCAAAAATCTCTAGGTTTTGTTGTTTATATTTTTGCACTTCCTCAAATGCTTCTTTTTCCAAATAAATCAAAGTGTCTTGGTCTATATAATGTTTTTCACAAATCTGTTGTATTAAAGAACACAATGTTTTATTTGAGGCTTCTGACAATTTTCCTTGTGGAAGTATTTTTCTTTCCTCTAATTTCTCTCTTAATTATTTTGTATATCGTGTATCTGAAAATTCTGGGCTTTTTGCATAATTGTAACAACACATAATATCTTTCTTATCCTCAATGGTCCACTCTAGCATCTTTATGGCTCTTCTCTGGCTTATCAGTTTTTGTGATTTTTGTGGACTGCTACTTCCTTCTACAATAGGGGGGGGGGACATCCTCTCCCTGGGCCTAGCCTAGCCCCATTGTAGGAATGTTTCTGTATTTTGAGAATTCTACACTATCAGTTTTTCCAGTCCTGGCACCAGTGCACCTACCAGGACAGGGCACTTTTTTATCCTGAGTCTTGTGCACCCAGCTACCTTTTTAAATTTTTGACCTACTTCTGTCCATGATATATGCTATATAAAATACAGTCTGTATATCAGTGTCGTCTTGGTGAGATTTTGTGAAAAACAGGGTCCACCTTGTGAAGGTACTCACCAAGACTTGATAAATTTAGTTTCAGCAATACTACTCTCCTTTGCTTGCTGACTTATCGTCTCCCCATTTGGACCCCTATCATCTCTCCATTCAGACCCCATATTATTAATTAATATTAATTTTACTCAGTATAATTGGGTACCCTTGTAAGAGCTTTAAAGTAGCAGTGACTGAGGAAATGTACATATGTTAACAGAAGATACTTGAAAAGAAGAGAATAGCTTAATCCAGCTAACTTTGAAAAATAGTAAGAAATTAATTTACTTAATTTAGGCCATAAAGATTGTATCTTACAGCTCTGATTGCAGCCAGAGACTAATGTCCTGTGCCAGAGAATGGTTTATTAGCTTCTGTAGGAAGAGTGGAAGTGTTTTATAGTTTTATAAATCCCAGATGCTATAGCACATCTCAGCAAAGCTCTATCTGTGTGTATGATAACACATATGTGCTAAACTCTGCTTCAGTTTCTAGCAATGGGGTAGCATGGCAAACAGAAGTCAATGATCAGATGTATATGATGTCATTCTGTAATTTAGGACAAAAATGAAATTTTAATAGTAGATGAGACTGAAGTCTCATAGCACTCTGTTTTTGAATCCTGACAAAGAAGGACCCCTCACCTACTTCATCTTGCCTTTATTTTTATTTTATTTTACATTTGTTTACCGGGAAAGTCTGACTGGACACATGTCCTTTTTCAGTGGAGGCCCGGGTAGAAAAACTCCACATTAAACATACCTCTTATCTCATTCTCTTAGATCTTTTAATAATACTATACATAGGACAGCATGTTAACAAACTAAGACACCATTGAACAGCAGTTATAGTTCAAAGCTAACTAGTGGATTAACAAGAGTAAATAACACATGATGGGTTTTAAGCAACAACCCAGACAAAAACATTGAACAATAATTAGAGAAAGAATGTATAAATATACAGTTCCATGTACATATATAAAGATATCAATGTTACATTCTGTATCTAGGTATAGTATGAGAAGGAATTGAAATGTCAAAATCTGGTGTGATATTTGCTGTGTTGAGGCAGAGTATCGTATAATGTTAGAGTAAAGAGGTGTAGATTAGTTTAGTCTGTAGGTGAGGCAGAGGTAGCAATCATAGTAGTAGCATTGTCATAGGCAAAGATTAAGGAAAGATTAGTCTGGGCTAGAGCATAGGCACAGCCATTTATTGTGTAAGTATGTTTTTAGTGTTGTTTTAAACTGGGCTAGTGATGTGACTGATATAATACTGTCTGGGATTGCATTCCAGATCTTTCCTATATAATTTGAGAAAAGGGAATCTCTTGCCTTGCTTTAGTAAGTGACCAGGGAATAGTAATCCTTTAGATCAGTCAGAAAAATTTAGTGAGGTTAGTTAAGTACTGTTTTTTGGTATTTGTGTGAATCTATTCATCAGTGTTATTTTAATATTTCCTGTGACTGAAACTCTGACGTTTATTGTAAATGGATATTTAGTATTTTCATATTCCTTTATTATTTATTATTAAATATATTTAAACTTTTCATTGTGGCTAGTCCTTTAGAGAGTATTTTAACCTTTGAGAGTACTCACATCTATTTGGTGATGTTGTGGCCATGCCTGAAAGCCTTACTGCATTGGTCAATATACTACCATTTGTATTAATATTAATTTCACTCAGTATAACTCATATCTATTTGGTGACTCTGTGGCCACTCCTGAAAGCCTTACTGCATAGTTCAAAATTCTACCATTTGTATTAATATTAATTTCACTCAGTATAATTGGGTACCCTTGTAAGAGCCTTAGAGTAGCTGGCTTTGGAGTGTCTGGTGGCAGTATCTACCTTACAGTCTGGGCAGAAGGGGGGCATAGCTAGTAAATCTGTGCCTGCCTTTCCCAGGTGTGTGTGTGTGTGTGTGTGTGTGTGTGTGTGTGTGTGTGTGTGTGTGTGTGTGTGTGTGTGTGTGTGTGTGTTGTGTGTGTGTGTGTGTGTGTGTGTGTGTGTGTGTGTATGTGTGTGTGAAAATCAAATCACAAAGAGTGTGTGTGTCAGCTGCTTGGAGCAGGAACACAATGCACTGGTTTTACAGAAAGGGTGCTGGTGGAATTGGCTTGGACACTCGTGATTCAGCTGAGGACTCAACTCTATAGCTGTGCCATTGGGAAGTCTTACTGGGGACCTGGACGGAAACAGAAAGAGAAATCCAGACACCTGACTGAGTGTATTCCCTGTGTGCTCTTAAGGGAAATTGTGCTTGATGAGCAGAGAGCTACATCTGGAAATACTGCATGTATCTATTTTTGTTCCAAGTGAACATCTCTCTCCTGTGTCAATGGTGAGGATTCAGGCTCCTTGATTACTGGCCCAGAGAGGGGATGTCACAGGGTTACCAATCCCAGGGGGAGAAGGCTGTTCATCTAACCATTCCCTGAAGGGAGGTGTGGTTCTTAGAGACAAGTAGCCTTCAGATGGGACAGACAAATACAGATAGGGGAATAAGGTAGGTTAGTAAATAAAAAAATCCCCCTACCCATAGAAGCAGTCACAGGCATAATCCCTCCAGCAGTTCCTTAACATCCATGTTGGCCTCAGCCTTGAGTCAGAGACAGCCTGGGAGTGGAAGAAGGAGCTGGTTGACCTGGTGATGGATATGGGCACTGGGATGGCTAGAAAGTATGAAACAAAAAGGGGAGAGTAAATCAATTGCACTCAGAGGTATTCAAAATATGTGAAATGAAGGAATATATAACGTCCAATAATAAAAGGCTGGGAAAAAACAGGAGAAGCTTTAACTAGCTATTCAGATGAACTGATAACACTGTAAAAATTGAAGAGTTGTTTCAGAAAATAGTAACATTAGAAGACGGAGAAAACCTGAGATGTTCTGCAGTACCAGAGAAACTGGAAGGAATGGAATGCTTTAATTTATGAAAGCAAAAATATGCAACTGGACTAGTGTTCCACAGAGGGATTTGTTAACTGAGATGGCACATCTTGTGTATGCTCCAGATCTGTCCACAGGAAAGTAGCCAAGAAATAAATTAGTAAAGAAGCAATCATCATCATCAACCCCCTTTTTCCCATTTTTAATAAGGAGTTGGGGTGTCATATCAACTGTCACCATCTGTCTTGATTCAATGCCACACTCCTACCTTTTTTGACACTCATGTTTGATTGTCACAGATCTTCTCCCACACAATCCATCCACCCCTTTACTAGATGCCCTCATTTTCTCTTGTCTTCTTCCTGTCTGTCCCAAATCTTCTTCATCAGAGTGTCCTCAGCATTTCTGCACATGTGCCTGGACCATAGTAATCTGTTCTCTTTGATCTTTTCTGCAATTGGAGCTACTCTGGCTTCTGCTATTATGTCCTCATTTCTTCTGCTTTCCACTGCATCCTAACACCTGTCTCAGGCACATAACTTCCACCACCTCAAGCTTCCTCAACTGCTCTGCCTTTCCTGCCAGGTTTCTGTACCATACTGCAGTACTGGGCAAACTAAAGTTTTGTACGCATTATTTTTCAGCTTCTTTGGTATTCTTCTGTCATTCAGTACAACAGATACTCTATGCCAGTTGACTGCAGCCCCTCTGATTCTAGCTTTGACCTCTTCATTCAGACTTCCCTTCTCCACAACCACCCCTCCCAGACATCTGAAGCTGTTAACCTCTTCCACTATTTTCCCTTCTATCTCATTCCTCAGCTTCTTCTAATTCCATTTGCTGCCATTACCACATTCTTATATGAACTCAATTTCCATGTGCCTTTAGTTTTGTCTTCCATTCCCCTATCCTTTGCTAAAGTTCTTGCCCAGAGTCTGCCTGTAATGTTACATTGTTTGCATACATCAACTTTGCTGATCTGTTCTCTCCGACCTGTTTACTAATGTAGTCCATCAATCAAGATGCAATCATGCTAGCAGAAAGAGCTGCTAAAAAATACTATGACAGAAAAAATGTATTTAAAATTGAGGACAGTAGAATGTTTGTGGGAAATGATTATTCACTAAACACCAGACAGAAGAGAAGTAGGTTTATTCCAGCAGTCTGGGAATGTCAAGAGACAGGTATCAGATTAAAATTTCTACGTCCTGCTGACTTGAGAATATTTTTCCTGAAGGATCAAAGACATCATTGGGTGTAGAACAAGCTAAGAAGGGAATAAAAAAGTTTAGCCAAAAATAGTGAGTCAGCAAGCAGAACAGGACTCTACTTTTCAGTTTTCTGGCAGTAATAAAGCTCATACAGAGAGTATGCCAGTGAAATATTTTCTATGGTTAAAAAGGAATTGTTTGAGTGAGACAACAGAAGCCCAGGGGCTGACTAGAAGACTCAAGAGTATCTTGGACTTGAACCAGAGATTGATGTTGGGAGATGGCAATGATCATGAAGAAGACCAGAGTCAATGTGAAACCAGTAAATAAACAGGAGACTGTAAAGTATTGATCCTATTAGCTATAGGATTAGAGATGTGAAATGCAGCTTTGCAAAAAGTCTGAGAATGACATTTTTGAATGTATTAAACTGGTGGGTAGACTCCAAAGTATAAACCCCATTTTATGTCATTAACATTTAGATGGACATTACATGGACTAGAGAAATAACTACATGTAAAACCAGTTTTGTTCTTATTAATATTTGTATACATTTTTCATGATGAAGACTGCATGTTATTTTGTAGAACAATTGTGTATGGTGTATAGTCATATTCATTTTAAATGTGAGGTGCTGGAGTCTTATCAGTGACTGCGTTATATGTTAAATATGTTAAATTAAGAAAGTACTTTTTCTTAGTTGTAATGTATCCAGGCTTTACATAGTTACAAAGTAAGAAAAGCTGGAAAGAAGAAAGTTAATATAATCTGATCTTGGGCAGCTAGGTGGGGGAATGCATTGTATTTATTATATTATATGTAGAATTAAAATAATATTGTTTCCAGTTTTATAGACGTATATGTCTAGACTAATATTCATAGTTTAAACTATATACAAGTGTTTTAAGCAAATACACTTACAAAATAAGCCAGAATGATTAATGGTATGGAAACAGTAATTCATCCTTGCATATGGGAATTCACTAGCTATTTTTCATTAACAAATGCTTTCTTTGAATACAAGAAGTTTACAGATGCAAGTAATTAATCATGAGAAGTTTGAACAGTGTTCTGAATAAAATCTACTAAGGTTCATTCATGCATTTGCAAATTTACTAGCTATTTTTCCATAACCAGCTGATTTTACTTGGAAATGAGCAGCCTGCAGTTGGAAGTAATTAATAATGTGATGTCTGAAAAATGAGTTCTGAGTGAAATGCACAAGGTGCATTATAATTAACATTAAATGTACATTGAAAAATACATGATGTATGACACTGTGGAAAGTGAATAAATTATACAAGTAGTCATCTCCTCAACAGCATTATACTTTAATGTATTTAATATAACAGGGTACAATTTATTTTACTTATTTAAAGGTAGCCAGGACACTTCTTCTTGGAGCTAAATGTTAATGTTCACTGAAAGCATGGAAGACATGTTTTCACATCTGGGAGGGGGAGAGAAATAAGAAAAAAAATAGATAATATTCAGTGTAAGTGGGAGGATAGGGTCCAACATGCAGTCTAGCATGGGTAACATTAATTTTAAAATAGGAATGGCTGTGGGTTGCAGCCATCAATTTAGAACAACCGCTCCTAACTGGAGGGATAAAATTAAGCTTTAGACAATGTGTATTGCTTTATGTGCTTGCTATAAGTGAAAAGGGGAGGTCTAAAAATCTATTTTTGTGTGTTTTTACTAAGGCAAAAAACTTGAAAAATGTGACACAGATTCAAATGGAGATGAGAAAAACAACTGTATAACAAATCAGCTTGCTAAACATTGGTGTGTGCATGTAAACTGAAAGTTGAAAACACATTTAAAAGAACTGTTGTGTAAAATAGCTGGGATTAATAGCTTTAATGTATACTCTGTCAATATTAACATGAAATGTAAATGGTCTTACAGGTATAGATAAAAAGCAAAGAGTACAGAATAATTTTAGAAAGTGTATAGTACAAATAGTAATATGGATAGAAAAGAGCATGTGAATCTGACAAAGAAAGGAATTTAGGGTGTTCATTTAGCAAAATATCAAAGACAAAGGAAAATGAGAATAATATTGCTTGCTAGAGGAGCTCCAATAGTGATAAAAAATGAAAAAAGACAACAATGGTAGATATGTGGTAGCAAGGGGTCAGTGGTGGGTAGGAAGAATATGCTGGCATGTATTTATATTTCACCTAAAGCTACTGTAATGGAGTTTAAGAGAGTTATGGGAGAAATAATATTTTAGCAGGTAGGCACTGAAACCTGATTAGCAACAGTGATTTTGTGTCAAGGGATTCTAGTAGGAAAATATAATAAAACAAGGTAGATTTCTAAAGTAAATGAGAATATTTGGCATGGAAGATATGAATTCAGTAGTAGGAATTCAGAATTGGCATATTGTTCACCAATGTACAATAACTTGGCTAGACTGAATAGAAATTATATTTTAGAGGAGCTTGTATAAATAATTGAAAGTTTTGGGACACATGCAATAATTATTTCAGATCATATACCAATAAAAACTAACATGAATATGAAAGAAAATGAAGTAAAAATGAGACACTGGCACTTTCTTACTTTTCTGCTAAATTAATTTAATTTAATCTAACATAATTTAAAGATTGAAAAATTATTCAAAAGTTATTAGGGAACTGAGAAATTTCTTCAGAAGGGATATCTAAAGAATGGGATAAAATATAAATGGAGTTAAAAAACATTGTAGAAGTAAAACAGAATGAGATAAGGGAAATAAGTAACAGAAATTACTTAGAAGGGTTGACAAAGGTTAAAGTATTGCAGAAGAAGGGGATCTCACAGAACAAGAAGAGAAGCAACTGCAGAGTGCTAAAAGAAAAAAGAAGTATCTGGGTAATATGCATGAGTTTAGAAAGTTTGCTGTTAAAAATCTTTTAGCATAATGACTTTAGCAGCAAAAAGTAGAAAGAGCTGTTTCCAAAGATAAGGAGACGACAAAAATATATATTTTATTTAAAAATATTATATTTATAAAAACATACATAAATGTTGTATAGTTCATTTATGATGGTGGATCACCAGGGTGGTGTATTTTTAAAATTCCCTTGATGCTTAGTTCTGGCAGAAACTGCTAGCCCTGTGCATTTTTTTCCAAATGGGTATAGAATTCCTTAGTAAAGCTTGCAGTTATATCTAGGTCAGGGGAGGTGTCATCATAACTGAATTTTGATATTTTATCATACAGTAGGTTGTAGATTGTAAATTTGTAGTCCTTAAATTCAGTAGGATTTACTGTAGGAGTTTTTGGAAGACTAAAGGAGAAGGCCATAAGCTTGTGGTCAGACTTTATTGGGGAATGAGATACCACATAAGTGGTGCAAGATACAGCCATACTTGTAAAAACCGGGTCGAGAATTCTGTGTCCTCTAGTGGTAATGTTTAAAAGGATTTTATTTATTATGTCTAGGAATTTTTGGGCATGTCCTACATCAGAGGTATAGGTGTCCCAGTTTATTGAAGGATAGCTAAAGTCTTCAAAAACAATGGAGTTTTGCTAATAGGGAGATCTTTTAGAACACTGAGGAGTCTTATGTCCTCATCAGGGGATGAAGAAGGCATTCTGTAGCAAGCTATTAGTTGATAATTAATACTATCTAGAGTGATTTTTTTGTCCATCAAGCTCAGTTTGTATATTCCTAGGCATCTACCTGGAAGAAATGTGTTCCTTAACACATATGGAGACTCCAACAGAGCTGCCTCTGGGCCTGAAGGAACAAAAACTACAAAAGCATGATACAGTGGGAGTGCTTTCTTTACATTTTAAACCAGGTCTCAGTAACTATGCAGGTATGGATGTTTTTCAAATGCAGCAGTGCCTCAGGATAAGGCAATTTATTGTTTATACTTCTGCCATTGATGAGAGTCACCTTAATGTGATCCACTTTTGGAATTAATATTAGTTTTGCTGGAATGTCCTTCAATTCAACTCTGCCTAAAAAAGGCACTGGGGGCAACAAAGTCTTTAGCCACTTCATGAAAGCCTTGAAATGAGAGGTACAGGCCACTCTTACCAAAGCAAGCTGTACTGTCAAGCATCTTGTCTCATAATGACACTTAATAGATCTGCCTTGAATGCCACCAGCAATTTACCCAATTATTGAAGTCAATTATCTTTTCTTTGTATCTAGTTATCATTTGAGGCAAGGGAAGGATTCCACTCAGGAGTAGTCTCTTACTTGCATTTGTAATATCCTTGGAAAGTTCTAAAATGTCTCGCTGCATGTCACTCAGGGTTTTATTGCCCAAGTTGTTCACTACCACATGCAACACTACCATGTCATAGTCATATTTGTCAAGAGTCTTTAGGGCCCTTGTAACATCAGAGATCTTAGTACTTGAAAGACAGCTCACTATAACCCTCTCCTTGTCCAGCCTTGTTAGTGATGGGTCAGTGTACCTGATAAAGGAGTTACCTATCATTAAAACATTTCTATTGCTGCTGTCGCTCAAAGTGGTAAAACTGCAGTGTTTTTGTTCAGAGTGACTCTTTTTGGGAGGAATGCATGAAGTGGATGAATGGTCCATGATTTTTTGCTGAGACTAAATCTTCTTATTTGTAGGATGCTTTGGTAAAGATTATTTTACGGCCTTAGGATAAGACATTCTGGCAGACATATATGAAGCTCACAGGACAGGTATGTATGTGATATGGAAGCCCCCAGATTGATTAGATATTTACACCTCTCACAGACAGAATTACTAGTAGAGAATATAAATTTGTTATCTGTGAGAATAAGGTAGTTTCTGTAAACCATCGTAAGAGACCTAGTGGTAAAAGGCTATTAAAAGAGGTGAAGCTAGCCAGCTGACCTTCCATCTTGTCCAGTGACTAGGTGTTTAGATGAGTAAAGTAAATTCAGCAGAAGGTGTATGTAAGTATGGCAAAATACAAAGAATATACAGAAGACTCACCGGTGATTGGTAGCCATGTCCCAAATGTTCCAGATTTTAAAAGTAAGATAGAAAAAAGGGGTTACTTCTTCAAAGTACTGCACTTTCATAAGAATGTGGGAAGATATGAAAAAAAGGTATTTTAAGCTTTAATAGTTAAAGGAGGAACAATAGAAGATGAGACTGGAAGGAACTTCCAACTCAAATTTAACTCAAAAGCTACCAAGTTTAAAAGAGCAAAACAGACTGGTTTGGTGGACACTCAGTGTTCTGCATCTGTGGAATACAATGGGAAAGCAAATGTGTTTAAATAGCTTAAGGGGAGTCACTTCACAAAATTATACATCTGTGCTTACTATGTACAAGGAGAGGGAGGGAATATTTTTGGTTATAGTTTGAAAGTGAAATGAATGGTCACATTAATGTACTTCAACTTATTCCTGTTACATAAAATACACTGTACCCACCCACACCAAGCAATGGAAACAAGCATTTAATTGCCCTCTACTTTCATCCCCAAACTGCCCCCAAACAGTTAGCTGCTTCTCATGATAACCAGAAATGTGTGATTGTAAAACACATGGAAATAATGGTCACAGCAATGTATTCCAACATACAGCTACTGTCATCCAAACATGATTGTCACGATAAATAAATAAACAAATAACTAAATTAAATAAAATGACTGACTTGTGTTGTAGGCAATGTGTACTGTTACAACTGCCATAGATATATCTGGTTTCTTGACAGAAATTAAAATATGACAGCACATGCAAGACAAAACCATCCCTGAATATGGGAGCATTTGCTCCTCATGGCAGTCTCACACAAAACACCACAACATGTGCTTAGATTGCGCAGTTGTATGATATGACACCAGTTATCTATGTCTCATTACTATTTTAGCTACTTACATGTGAGAAGTGATGTTGATGGAAGCATAAACTCCCATTTCAGAGTTATATTCCCTATTGGTTTTAATGGAAAGCAGTGTACTAGTAATTTGACAAGTACAATTACTGCCTCAGCCAAACAATTATTCCACTAGCTTCACAGACTAAAAGATTTTTTTTTAATTTTAACATTAGTTTTGCACTGATTTTAAAATAACAAATATATGGGCACAAAAAAAAATTATTTGACACCTGCATTAACATTACATTGCTGTGATGCTGAGTTATCTCATCACCTGTATGGGTTAAAGAATTGCTTGACAGGGAAGCTTTGTTACATGGATATGGATAGTAAGATACAAGTAATTAAAAGGTTTTTAATCCCTTAACTTTTATACACAGGTCAGGCATATTTTTATCAACCAGAAGATAAGTTGCAGATAGCAATTAATAAAGAGTTTAAGGATTTTATCTGGGAGGGGAAGATGGCAAGAGTCAAGTGGGATAAGCTGATTCTTCCAATTAAAGAAGACAGTTTGGGATTACTCAATTTGAAGTGGTATTTCAGAGCTACAGTTAAGATTCCTACACATAGCACAAGCAGAAACCTATAATTCAAAGTGGAAAGGGATGATGATGAAACAGGGTGGAAGATCAAGAAACAAGGAAAGGCTGGGATTGTGGATGCAGATCTTTAAGAATAACAATAACCATACCCAATATTACATTCATTAAATAGCAGAAGATATTCTAAGAACTAAGCCAACATGGGAATGGAGAAAGGAGATTCTGCCTATAGGGATGACTGCAATTAGGGATACAGACACTAGGCATGGGGGGGTCTGGAATTTATTGGAGAAAACTGGCAAAAGAACCAAGGTATTGTGACCAAATAATTAGAGAGGGAAAGATAATAGAACAGGAAGAGACCAAGAAATTATTTGGATTGCAGGCTAGAGATTGCCTTCCCTTTCAAGGATTGATATCAGAGTATAGGCAAAGAAAAAGAAATAGGGGACCCTAAGCGAAAGACCAATACTGGTAGATTTTTTAGTATAAGCTAGAACATAAGCTGCTGTTAAAAAGGAATAATTAGTACAGCATACAAAATATTGTATGATAACTATAAGAATCAATCAGAAGTGGTTAGAAAGTATTGAGAAGACAGACTGGATAAGCAGTTCACAATTAAACAATGGTGGGGGGGGGGTATATGTATGTATGTCTCCCAAATATGCAATAAAGTCTAGAAGATTTAGGATATTTGCTTGGAATTGTTTCCATAGGTATTTTTATGCCCCAAGTACACTCCAGAGAATTTTTCCTCAGGTTGACAGCAAATGTGGGAGGTGTCATAGGGAAGAAAGAGATCATTGGGAACATTATTTTCTGGGAGTGTAATGAGTTGGCAGACTTTAAAGATTTCCTGCAGACTGTTCTGTCAGAGATGCTTGATGAGCAAATACTGTATTTCCCCGAAAATAAGACCGGGTCTTATACTCTTTCCCCCTGCCGAAATACACATTAGGGCTTTTTATCAGGGGATGCCTTATTTCCCCTCCCATACAACAATCTATATTTATTCATTTATTCATGTACAAAAATCGATACTTATTCATGTACACAAATTGACATTTATTTGGTACTTTTCTGTTATTGGACAACAGTTCTAAGTAACGAGTTAACAGTTGTGTGAGAATTCTACATAAACAGTGCAACAAACATTTCAGCTTCAGAATATCTACACCTTGGCTTTCACAGTGCAATATTTCATGCTTAACAGAAAGTGCAGAAAAATCTCAGTACATGAGTATTGGAGGAGGGGAATAAAACTGAAAGCAGAAGCAATCCTTTCTGTTGCCCCAATAATGGAAAAGTTATTCAAATACAGTCATGTCATCTTCTTCTGGAGTATTGTCATAAGTCTCCAACCCCTGATTTCCGGCCTGAATTTCTTGTGACTCCATTTCCTGCAGAACCATTGGTCCCAATCTGTCATGCCTAGCAATAGAGCTGTCCTTAAATGAGCACTGCTTGTCCAAGTAGCCTTCTCGTAGTGCATTGGCAACACAGCTATCAGTGATTTTATCCCATGAATTTTTCACCCAAGTCACAACCTCTTGCAGGCTAGGCTTCACAAAGTTTCCATGCTGATTTCTCTCCATTCTATTTTCAATGTAGTCATTGAGTTCCATGCACAAATGGTCCTTGAATGGCTTGTTTATTGCAATATCAAGAGTCTGGAGATAGGCAGTCATTCCTGTGGGAATCATTATTTGATCTATTATTCTCCGATCAAGGAATTTTTTCATGTCTTTGGCGCAGTGAGTGCTGGCTGAATCCCAGACTAGCAGACCTTTTTCGCCAGCTCACGAAACAAATGGCAGCATTACACTGACCCACTTCCTTATAACTGCTTGTGTGCACCAGGCTTTTTCGGTTTCAAGAATGTAAATGCCTGAAACACGTTCAATCTTATCTTTCTTGCCCTTACTAATGATTAGAGGTGGGGTTTTCTTTCCATCTAGATGAATTGCCAAAATACAGGTAACACATGCACTCTCATAACCAGTGGAGGGAATGTAGATTGACAAGGCACTCTTCTGATCAATTGTTGTTTGAGATCCTTGGCCCATAAACACTGCAGTTTCATCCATAGCAATCATGTTGGAGAGTTGGTATTTAGAAAAGTTGATGCCATAGACAAAGGACTTGAACGCAAGTGCACATTTAATAACTTCAGTATCTTCCAGCTTAAACAGTGTTGTTGATCTTCTTAGAGACAGTTCATATCGCTGAAGGAAGCCATCCAGCCAATGTTGTGATGCTTTGAATTATTCTGGGGATACTTCTAACTGTGGTGCTATTGCAAGGGCAAATGCTTGAATATCAGCCCTGAGCACAACCAAAGCCTTTGCTCTCCTGTTAGCTTTCCATTCACAGATGATGTCTTCCAGTTCAGGAAATAATGCTTGCCAACCTGATCTACACTTGCACTTCTTAGCATTTCCCTCGTTGGCCTGTTGACTGATGTTATTGCATACTGGATGCCATTTTCGGACCATTTGGAGATCTAACTTCTTCTCTTTGCAGAAGGCCATCAAATTCTTTTCCTGGGAGTCCTTCACAATTCCTTTCTTGTACTCAATGGAATAGCTCTTTCTTTTTGCACTCATCTTGTCTGGGGGGGGTTAATTGAAGACTTACGAGACCGGAGTGGCAACACAAAATGGTGACGGTTAAGAAGACACAACCACAGATGTTTGTTATCAAGTGCACGTGCTTTACGCGCGTTGTCTGTACTTTGACCAATCAAAGTACACCTGCTAGTCTTTATGGGCCAAGGATCTCAACCGTGAAGTGTGAGTGATGTTTAGGGTTACAGTAAGAATTGTGGAGGACTCCCAGGGAAAGAATCTTATGACTTTCTGCAAAGGGAAGAAGTTGGGTGACCGAATGATCTGAAAATGGTGAGCAGAGTACGATAACCTCAGTCAACAGGTGTCAATAATATTATTTTATAATTCAACACGTCCATTGTGTGTTGTTGACGATCTTAACTGGGGCTTATTTTTGGGGTAGGACTTATATCATGACCACCCTGGAAAACCATGCTAGGCCTTATGCTCCGGTTAGGTCCTATTTACGAAGAAATACGGTAGGTGTAACTAAGGAAATTATTTTTTTGAGCTATGACACAGAATCAGAATTACCCAGACATATTAAGGCCCTGTTGAGTGTAATTATGATGGCTGCCAAAAAAAGCAATTACTAGAAAATGTAACCCAAAGTCTAAACCAACTTTACTAGAAGTAGTGACTATAGTAACAGAGATAAAACAATTGGAATAATAATAATAATAATAATAACAGAAACCTCATGCAGCTAAAACCAGCAAGAAAATTCACATGGTGCTAGTGTCCACTCCGTTTGCTAGCCGCTTTTGTCAGAAATACTTCATCAGAATATAAATTCAGCTTCAGATTCACTCAGTTAAATACTACACCCATTTCACATTCATATAAAACAATTATTCAATTTGCATCATCAATTAAATTATTAAAACGATTAACTATTTCAAATTTGTTAACATACACTCTTCTATTTCTTAAAAAAAATGTAATATTCACTGCATCGAGTCCAGGGCTTCTGTCTGCCAATAATTTAATTTGCCAAGAGGCTTCTTTTTGTTCCACATAAGTTTTTGAATCACTACTCTTAAATCCATTTGCCCCTGCTCAATGACAGAAAAAAGGAAATTATTTAAAATTAGGACACCTTAAGGTGTGTTTGTACCAAACGCTTTTTGTGTCTCTCTTCTTAATATAATACTGATGTTCCTTAATACATTCAAATAACCGTCTAGTGGTCATTCCAACATAAAATGCTGAGCATCCTGAACACTTATTTGGAACAAAAAGAAGCCTCTTGGCAAATTAAATTATTGGCAGACAGAAGCCCTGGACTCAATGATGCAGTGAATATTAAATGTTTTTTAAGAAACAGAAGAGTGTATGTTAACAAAGCTTAAATAGTTAATTGTTTTAATGTTTTAACTGATGATGCAAACTGAATAATTGTTTTATATGAATGTGAAATAGGTGTAGTATTTAACTGAGTGAATTTAAAGCTGAATTTGTATTCTGATGAAGTCTTTCTGACGAAAGCGGCTAATAAACTGACTGGATGCTAGTACCATGCGAATATCCTTGCTGGTGTTAGCTGTACAAGGTTTCTGTTATTGGTGAAGGATTTTCCTCGGGCTATGGTTGTGATATTAATAAAACAACTGAAATTGGGATCTTTAAAAAAGGGTAGGAGCAAATTACATAGAAAAAGGGGAATTGTGGAAATAATAATGCAGAGGAGGAATGAGATTTAAAAGAAGGCAGGATTTGAATGAGGTATGTATTTGTTGACAATGATTGAATTGATTATAAGTGATGTATAATGTTTACAACTAAAATTGTGTTAAATATGGTTTATTTTCATTTATATAAATGTATGATTGCCTATATCATTATGTGATAATTTAATAAAGACATTTCTTATTTAAAAAAAAAAGTATTGCCTGAAACTATGGTGCTTTAACATATACTTTGACCAAGGAATAATTGAAGCATTAACATATACTATGACCAACAAATGACTAGGTCATGTAGCTAGCTGTTTCAGGTAAGTCAACAACATGTTAAAAATCAACAGCAAGCTGACAAACATGGGCAATACAGGGTATAGTACTGCCCAAACTGAGAATTGTTTCCACATGAAGGAACACACCTGTTGAATGGACGGTTTCACAAAATCCTAATTTCTTCAACATCAGTTGGTAAATCTTGTGGGAAGAAGGGATATACATGAGAAACTAAGCCCTGAAGTATAGGTGCTTCTCCTTCAAAGAAAAGCATAGACTAGGATAGATTCCTGTGGTACCAGGGGCCTCAGAGCCCACAGTCGGTGATCAAGGGAGTTACAAGACTGAATTTTAGTCTTCAGTAATATGTGGTTAGTAGGAATTGTAGGAATGTATACAAAACTCTCCCACTCCACAGGGGATCAATTGCATCCATCACTATCTCCCTCTTGCCCTGCTGAATCAAATAGAAGAGAGGAAGGATTACATCCCTTAGTGGTGAACAGGTCAACCTCCGGAGTGACCCATTTGTAGAAGACCTGATCACACATTACCTGAAGAGCTTCAGATGGTCCAACAGCTTGTTCACTTTCTCAGAGATGCCCCTGTCAGTGATCTATTCCACACAAATATGAAATCTCTTCAGAGATGATACACCTTGTTGCCTACTTGCTACAGATCACATAATACATAGGCTTGTCTGACTGGACAAGGACTGGCCCTGGAATCAGTTTGTCTCCAAGGCCATTAGGCCAATGACGACAATTATTAGTGCCAAATGGCTGATATGAAGTCCTGTGTCAGGAAGAACCACACTTCCTATAATATGTGGGAGCTGAGGTGAGCTCTTAGTTCATATGCCAAGTGTCCATCATCAGAATCTGCAAATGCTTTGGTTGTAGAACAGGAAGACTCACCAGAAAATATGGTAGAGATTATTCTGTCTAGGGCCAGATAACAAAGGTCTAGCACCAAATGCCGTTCTATGACTGTATGGTCACACTGGAGTTACTGATACGTAGTCCATTGCAATACCCACATTCTTAGGCATGAAAATGGTATCATGAAGACTGTGGCACACAATATCCTCAGAAGTCCAGATCTACACTCGACTGCATTCTTAACCTTCCTGGCCAAGGAAATGACCTTCTGGGCCATGCCAAGTGCAAGAATAACAGATAATAAAGTATGTCATCAGCAGCAGTAAAGTCAATCTTCTTTTTAGATAACGTCATCCATTTATTGTGGCCCCCTTCTGAAATATGAACATGGAAGCCACTCACTGTAGGGCTGTTTTAAATAAGCCCTTGGAATGGGCAACCAGAAGTCGGTCATCAAGGTACAGGAGCAGCTGGAGATCTTTCTCCTACAAGCCTGAAGCCACTGGAAAATTTGAAGGGGGTGTAGATGTGGGTGTGTGAGCAGGGAATATTGGAGGGGAGGGGAGAGGGGGTGAGGTTTGAGCTAAATTTGTCTGCTAGAAGATTGGTTATGTCCCCCGAGTGCAAGTATGTAATATCATTTACGATTAGATCTCTGCAGTGCTGGGCATTGTTTATAACACAGTTGAAGAAGACCTTGTGGGTATCCTTTGCTGAGGGGCATATCTGCCTTTGTTTGACTTGATTAGGGCCTGGAGTTCCTTGTTAAGTTTAGCAAGAGCATTTTTAGCATCTTGAGAGTTAAATTTCTTTTTGAGTGCATTGTGTTTTTGTTCTTTTATTATAGAGTTTGTTTACATTTAGATTTCACCACAGATTTTATTCTTCAATTTGGCATTATATTTACTTCAGAAGGAGCATATACATCTATGCAATTATTTACATGTGCATAGAATTTGGTGGCAAAGGATTTTGCACAAGCAGTGGGGTCATCAGGTTGGAAGCGGTTTTGGATTTAGTCAGGTCATCAGTCAGTTTTAGTAGATTTGACTTAGTATAATTTATGAATACCAAGGAATTTGAAGATTCTTCCAGCTTCAACCTTGTGGCACCTATGACTGATTTGTGGTCTAACTTGATCAGGGAAGAAGTAACAATTGCTGGAGATCAAAGCTGTCCCATATGGGAAAGGACCACATACAGGATTTTTTTCACCCCTGGTTAGGGTGTGGATTAACTGATTCAGAGAGTTTGGATTGATGAAGTCCAGAAGTTTCAATGTATATGTTTGATAATGTATAAGTATCCCAGTTAATGGAGAGATAGTGATAGTTGACATCTCCTAGGAGAATGGTGCTTGGCTTCATGCATGGGGAAACCATACTGGTTAATTAGAAACTAAGGGCTGAAGTGGACATAGAGGGTGTTCTGTTGTTAGCCATGATTTGACAAGGGGTTCTGTTAATAGTAAGTTTGACTTGAAGGAGTTCCAGGTTGTTATCTTATCTAATGAGTCAGAAGGTGACATTTAAAAAATTAATAATAATACAGAGACACCAGTGTCTTTAGTGCCTTCATCCAGTGCAGTTGGCCTGAATGGGGGGGGGGGGGGGACATTGAACCCCTGCACTGATGGAGTGCTCTCATTTGTCTTGAACCAGGTCTCTGTGATGATACATACAGTAATATCTTCCAGGGTAAGGGGTGCTTTGCAAGGATTGCAGTCTTTTGTTAATGATCCTGCTATTAAACAACAGTACATTTAAGGTATCCAGATTCTGTTTTATTATGCTGGAAACTTTGGAAGGCTGTCATTGCCTAAAAAGGCATTATGGAGGAGGACAAGGATTTAGTCACGCTACAAAAGCCTTGAAGGATAGGTGCTGGACATTCCTGGCAAAGCAGTTAGGACTGTCTACTGTCTCCTCCCAGGCATACATATACTGTGCCTCCTTTCAATGATACACAAACGTAAGCCAATTGTTGAAGTCACACATTTTTTGTTTGTACTGTGGCATCATTCCTGGTGATGGCAGAATGCTGTTCAAGGCTATGTTCACCCGAGACCAAGAAAGTACAGTTATGTAAAGTCTTCCCATAATGGTAGATGTCCTTGCCTTCACCACTGCAGTATTCATAATTATGGGATACCCTGCTATGAAGCCTGTTGTCCGGCCAGTCTACCAAAGTCTACCATTGCTTTAAGGTACAGTGAATGTCACCTACACACTCCTCACATAGCATAGGGCATAAAGGTGACATTCAGGCATACCATCCTCATAACTGATTGCACCTGCAGGAAGAGCAGTCCAAGGAAAACCAAAGAGAATCTGCACATCTAGGAAGGAAAAAGACTAGGGGGATGGAAGGAGGGAGTGAATACTGCAGCGGTGAAGGCAAGGATATCTACTGTTATGGTAAGATTTTACACAACTGTACTATGTCCTTACATTCACTGCTGCAGTATTCATAAGTTATGGGAGTGCCAAAGCTCAAGAAGAAACTTGGGAGGAGGAAGCAGCAGTAGAGCCCTCCAAGAAGCCATGAAGAATGGAATTAGCAAAACCACTTCTAGCTCTGGAGATACTATCCAACTTGTAATGTTTGATAAACGTATGCACAGAAATCCAGGTAGCTGCTTCAAAAATATAATTAGTGTCTGAACCCTTGAAAAAATCACCAGAAGAAGCCACAGCTCTAGTAGAATGAGCCTTTACAGAAGAAGGAAGACTCTTGCCATGAAAAGTGTAACAAAAAGAAACAGTCTTTGAAATCCAAGTAGAAATAGTTTGCTTGGAAACAGCCAGTGCTAAAGACCTAGGATGAAAGGAAACCAACAACTAAACAGACTTTCTGATAGCTTTATAGGTTCATAGGTTCATAGGCTGGTACTAGGCTATTGGCCCTAGGGCCTATACAAGCCTAGCCATAACAATTCCCTGGCTATTTCTTCCCACACTATTTACTTCCCTGGACCCCTGTCTAGCAGGGTGACTGACGTGATCCCTGGGGCAAATTTCCTTTCTCCCATCCAATCATCAAGGTTCCATTTGAAGAGGGCCAAAGAGGTGCTCTGCTTGACGTATATGGGCAGTTTATTCCAAAGTCTGGGTTGTCTCTGGGTCAGGAACCTATCCCTCCAGCATGTTTTGTTTATTGTGATGACAAGGTTTAGATCCCTGGAGAGTGTGGCTCTGAGGGATTGGGATTTCTTTAAGTGTAGCATGTCCAACAGCTCTGGGTTTGACATGGCCTTGTATGTTAAGCAGTGATCGCCTCGGAGTAGACGATATGCGACAGAGTATAGCTGGAGTTTTTTAAGGTGTTCAGCATCGGGCATCTGCTTTAGGCCTGTGATTCTTTTAATGAGGTATTTCTGCGGCCTTTCCAGTTGTTGCAAATGTCTTGAGAGGTACATACCAAATGGGGCATTGTATTCTATAATGGGTCTAATGAGGGATGAGTACAGTGAGACAATGACCTCCTTTTTTCTGGTTGAAAAGCCCTTGGTGATGAGGTGTGCCACATAGAAGGATTTTATGACTCTCAGAAGCAAGACATTTTATGAACATCCCTGGGGCAGTAGAAAGACCAAAGGGCAAAGCACAGAACTGAAAATGCCAGGAAGCAATACAGAAACACAAAAACCTCCTGAAAAGAGGATTGATTGTAATATGGAGATAAGCATCATTGAGATCCAGAGACACCAGAAAGACCCGAAGGAGCAAGAGAGGAAAAAGGGTCTGAAGGAACAACATCTGAAAGGGAGGCACCTTCAGAAAAGTGTTTAGATGAAAGAGGTCTAGAATCGTTCTCCAAATACTTTCTTCTCTGGACACTAGAAACATTATTGAATAAAACCCCTTCCCTCTTTGGGACACAGGCACCTCTAGAATAGTACCCTGAGACAAGAGATCTCGAAGCACCTCTGGGAAAAAAGGAAGCTGTTTGCGAGGAGGCTGACAAATGCCCATAAAAGTAGGATGGGGAATCCACACCATGAAGTACCCCTGAGGAATGATTGGTAGAACCAAATAGGAAGAGAATGAGAAAGGCAAAGAGAAAGAGGAATGTGGCTGGGAACAGTTGGATAGTCAGACAGCACCTGGTTTGTCAGGAAAGGAAGACTTTAGAATCCCTGTAGTCTGAGTGGCCTTAGCAGGAGGAGCCCATTTACCACCCTTTTTACCTTTAGCAGGAGAGTGAGATTGCCTATGAACAAAGGCAGGCTAAAATGGGTAGTTTCTCTGAAATTTAGGCAGAGGGGAAACAAAGACATGTTTAGGTTCCTGCAAAGGCCTTCCCCTTGTCCTGAAGAGACTTAAACAAACCAGCAGCTGCTTCCCCAAGCAAAAGTTTAGTATCCAGAGGAGCATCCATCAACTTAGCCTTAATATCATTGGGTAAAGGTTGAAGCCTAAGCCAAGAATACCTGCTCAGTACTGAACAAAAGGCAGCAGCCCTAGAACAGGCATCTGCTGCATCATAACTACATTCGGTAGAATGATGAACTACTTGAGAGGAAGTCCCTAGCAAGGAAACAGCAGAAGCTTTAATTTCAGAGTCTGTTAAATCAGAAATAAATTGTCAGGCCTGAGAAAGAAGAGCCAACACATACCTGGACATATGGGTTGATAATTAATAACCCTAAAAGCTAGGGTAGCAGAAGTATAACCCTTATCCAGCCTGTCCATGGTTCTGCTGTCCTTGTCAGAAGGCAATAACTTGGACAAAGGAAGCAATTAAGAAGCTTATCAGAGGTTACAGACGCCACAGAGGGATCAGCAGCAGGACATTTGAACAAAAAAGAACAATCCTCAGGCACCCTATAAAACCTATCACACTTCTTGCAAACAGAGGGCAGAGAATCAGGGATTTTACAGGCATTGGAAAAAACATCTAGTAAAGCAGCCAAGACAGGAGGAATAGCTGCAGGTTTAGGACATTCCATCTGCAGTAACTCATAGTACCTCCTATGGATATCAGAAACCTGGGCACAATCCCACTAGAAAAATATCATCACCCTAGAGATTGTGTCTCCAAAGGAAATTTCCTCAGATGGAGTATCTGGACTATTAGACTCCTCCTCCTCAGACCTGTAGTCTAAAGGAGAAGGAATCTGGATAGAATAAGTAAGGGATTCTTCTTCAGAATACATCTCCTCCTCAGAATAATTTAATTCCCTGGGCCTTTTAGGTGAAGAAGAGGATCAAGGAGGAGCAGGAACCGAAACCCCTTGAGGAGGCCTTAACAACAGTAAATCATTAAATAACCTCTGACTATAAGGCCTGCCACTCACTTTGTGGACACTAGGACCAGACGAAACGTGTTTAATTTTCTGTTTTTTTTTTAAAGGGATGTCCGTCCTAGAAAACTGAGAGGACCCTGACTCAGGACGGCATTCCACAACTATAGTAGGAACTTCTTCCCTTAAAAGAAACTGCAGAACCCCTCTAGACCCCACAAAAACAATCAACTGTGGTTCCCCCTGAACACCTTAAATGGATGCATGCAAAGCCTCGTTGGATGTGCTGCCCACCAGATCCTCGCTGGCCTCCAACCCGGACATGGCAGAGGAATCCAACAACACAACCAGGTGGGTCTCCAGGTTTGTAATAACCTCAGGAGAAACTCCCAGCAGAGGATGTACAGTGGAAGATTCCAGTCTTACCTATTTCACCTTCTTCTTCCCTGATGGCTGACCCTTGGAGCAGGAAGTTCCACCAACAGTGTCTTTAGCAAGAAGCTTAAGACAATGGTTCTTGAGATACAATGAAAGGGAAGAAAGCCTACTATGAAGGGTTTTTGGGACAAAGGCCTGACAAATTGAACAAAATGTATGGTTGTGAGAAGCTGCTATGCAAAAAAGGCACTTACTGTGGTGGTCTTTATGGGGAATATGTCTCCCATACTGGCATTTACCCTTCCTGGATACCATTAACCCAAACATTACAAAAAATCAAGACAAAAACAAAACCCCAACTGGGTACTTATCTGCAATGGTGAGGACTTCAGCAAAGAGGAGTAATCACCAGAATTCCAACAAATAGAAAGAAAAAAACAGCAAACCCCCCCCCCCAAAAAAAAAACAGACCAATGGTTAAAAATGGCATTCAGACTGGCGGAAAAGAAGTTCTGAGGATGGTACACATGAATGTCATCTTTATGGCCTACGGAATGCAAGGAGTGTGTAGGTGACATTCAGCATACCTTAAAGCAACAGTAGACTTTGGCCAACTGGCCAGACGATGGGCTTCATGGTAGGGAATTCCATAAGTTATGAAACTGCCATGGTGAATATAAGGACATCAGTACTGCCATGTGCCCAGATGGTCAGATAGTGGTCAGCCTGAAACAGGACATGTCAGTCCAGCCTACACAGGCTATTCAATATTAGCCTTTAAACAGGCTTTGGTCAGATGAATGAATGACAGTGACAGTTATCCCCTGCACAAAGGTGGGGTGTCAGTGGACCCTGGTAATTATAGACCCATAAGCCTGAACAGTCTCTTCTATAAAGCTATATAAAGAATCATTATACAGTTAACAAACAAGAACACAGGCAATTACAAACTCTTGATTCAAGCCAGTTCAGGTTCATCAAGGGCAGATCCTATATACTTAATTTGATTGGTTTCTTTGAGAAGAATACTGAAGCATTCCAGTCCTTGAGCCATTCGTCTTTGGCATTTACTTAATGAAAGCCAAAGCAAATGTTAAGAGTTTATGGCTGACCAACTGTAATTTTTTGAAAACACCTTTATTAAATTATCACTTAAGACATAGGCATTCATACGTTAATAGAAAAGAAAACAAACTATATTAACATGTTTTCCATTTACACACATTATACATTCCACATGTTTTCCTTCTTTATAACCAACAATACATAAATTGCTCAATTCCTGCCCACCTTTAAGCCTCACTACTCCTCCTGCTGAAAACTATTCTGCATGTGTTGCTCCCACAAATTCCATCTATTTCTGTGTAATTTGCTCCTTCCCTTTTCCAATGATCTCTGTTCTTGTTTTTTATCTCTTTTACAATAGGCACTACTTCAAATACAGTTAGTTTAGATTTTGATTTCCGTTTCCTAATAATTGCTTTTTTTGGTAGCCAACAGAATTAAACTCAATATGGCCTTACTATGTCTAAGCAATTCAGGTCCTTTGTCCCAGCTCAAAAGAATCATTTTCTCAGCTACAGCCATTTTCCACCCAATATTTCTGACAAAGAACTCTGTAGGGAATTTGTAAAAACTGCCAACTCATTACACTTCCCAAAACATGTTCCCATTTTTTACCTCTTTCTTCCCCATCACACCATCAGCATTTGATATCTACCTGAGGAAAAATTATTTATTTATTTATTTATTGATTGATATTTGTTTACCTGGAAAGTCCGGCCGGGCACAGGTGCCATTTTTCAAAGGAGGCCTGAGGAGACAAGCTCCAAAGTATCATACTGAATGCAATATATATTTACAATAACACATTTGATAATGCAGTTTCAGTCAATACATAGCATAACAGTCAATTCTGTGAAATCTGCTTGGGTAATAAAAATAACCGTGCAAACACTTTCAAGCAAAAATCATAAACCTTCTGGACTTTCTTGCATACTTGGGAGCCATAAGTATGTCCTCCTATTGTTCCCTTGTAACTTGTTTTTCAGCCTGTCCTTCCAATCTTTCCTAACCTTCTCTAATTGATTCTTATACTTATCATGCAGTACTTGATATGCCCTAATTATCCTTTTTAAACAGCATCTTCAGTTCTAGATTCAACTAAAAACTCTACCACAGCAGATCTTTCACATAAGACTCCATTATCCCTTTCTCTTTGCCTATACTCTGATATCAATCCCTTGTAGGGAAGACAGTCTCTAACCTGCAGTCCAAACTTCTTCTTGGTTTCATCACACTCTATTACCTTTTCCTCACTAGTTATTTGCTCCCAATATCTTGGTTCCTTTACCAGTTTTCTCCAGCAAATTCCAGACCCCTCTTGCCTATTTTCTCTACCACTACTCGCTGTCATCCCTTTTGCAAAAATCTCCTTTCTCCATTTTCTCCAATCCAGTGTTGGCTTAGTTCTTAGAATTCTTTCTGAACCTTTATGAATACAATATACTGTCTGGTCATTATTATTCTATGCATCCAAAATCACACTCTCTCCTTATATCTTGACCCCCTCCATCCCCCTGCTTCATTGTCATCCCTTTCAACTTTGAACTATAAGCTTCAGCTTGTGTTATGTATATAAGCCTTAACTGTGTAGCTCTAAAATATCTGGAGAATATATTTCTATAAAAACAAGATAACTGATTAAAGTAAGAGACAAAAATATAAAAAATGGAAAAGAAGTTATAACTTTGAAAACTGCAATAAACAAGTTGGACAGACAAATGAAACATAGTGTGAGACAAGATCAAGAAAGAGTTGAAGACAATTTATATAAAGATATTGAGCATAATAGGAAACCATTTTATAGAAACGTGAGATGTGGCAGGAGCAAAATCATACATGTTGATAAGCTGTGGAGATTCAATGATTTATTCTCAGACACAACAGGTATACTTCAAAAACCTTACACAAAGCAGTTTGCCTCCATAAAAGGGATGTTAAATTACCCTAGTAATATCCAGGTATCCTAGATACTGAAATCAAATTACATGATATTGAGAAAGAACTACACAAACAGGACCAAAACAAAGTGCAGACAGAAGACATAATTAGTAATAATGACCTGAGAACACTTCAGCATGACCTTACAGTACAATTATATCTGTTATTCACTAGGTCATTTAAATATGGGGAGATTCATTATGATTTGAAACATGCACTTGTTAAACCTATCTTTAAGAGAAAATGGGAGTATGACAAACCAGAGTCATACAGACCAATAAATTTACTTTCATGTTGGGAAAATAACTGAGGTGGTTATTTTGGGAAAATTGTCAGAAATGGAAAGACTGGGACTTGAAATCATATATCAGCATGCGTATGTTGAAAATAGAACTATACCACCTGTTACACATTATTCCATAACAATATAATAGCTATAAATTAAAAATTGTGCTGTGATGGAATTTATATGGACTTCAACATTCGATAGGATCATAGCATAAATAGTGATCAATAAATTAGAACAACTAGGTACTGATGTACTCTTGATAAGATGCAAAGCTGCATGGTTTACAAATAGGATGTGGCGAGTATCATACAGCAATTGGACAGGTGATTCTAGGTTACAGTTACAGTGCCCCACGGAGCTCTGTCCTAGGCCCATTTGTTTAGGTTGTACCTTTCAGATCTATCTTTTTCAACTGAAGCGTTTTACAGTCTGTATGGAGATGACTTGAAAATGGATAAACTGACTACATGTGTTGCAAATTGGGCACATCTGAAAAAGAACTTGATTAAATTAGCCATTTGTGCACAGGGGAATAATATACTATTAAGTACATAAAAAAATAAGCAGGTGAGATTTTGGAGAAATAGATTGAAAGGTGAATAGTTAATACAGCACACTGTGATTGAAACTGTATATTCTTTTAAGTACCTGGGCATATAGGTAGATCCAGCTTTGAGTTTTTCTAATCATATCAACCAATTGGTTAAATAATTATAGGTTGTAGAAAAATATTTATAAAGTCTAGGAAATCAGAAATGATGAAATCATTGTTTGTTAGTTACATTAGATCCAAATGTGTGTATGGAATAACAATATGGAAACTTTGTAAGAAAATGAACATGAGTAAATTGGAAAGGGTACATATCAGAAATGTACCAAGAGCGCCGTGGATGTGAAAAATTAAGTTATTATGAAAGACAAAAATATCTGAACTTCTGAACTTGTACAGTGTCTCTTGCAGACATTTAAGAGGAGACCTTATTTGGGTATAAAGGGCATTTTTAGAGACAACTACCTCTGTGAATGTTTAGGGTTATCAAAAGGTAGTAGGAAATCCTCAGAAAACCTATGTAGAAGATAATATAGAAATGATAAGAACAATCTGGACACTTTTTATGGGAATAACTGTTTTTATATATCAAATCAGGTAATCCTAAACCACCTTGTTCTATTAAGAGGATCAGCTTATCCCACTTAACTTTTCCTCTCTTCCTCTCCCAGATAAATTCATTCGACTCTTTATTAATTATTATCCAGAAGTTCTCCTCTGGTTGATAAAAATATGCCTGACCTATATAAATTTCAAGGGACTAAAAACATGTTCACTGCTTCTATCTTTACTATCCATATCCATAAACAAGAGCTTCCAGTTTCTCAGATTTTGCATTATTTTTGTTTCATCTGCTCTTACATATCCTTAGCTGCCATGATAAGCATTTTTAATCTATACTCCTAAACACTTCATCTTATCATGGCCCCATATGTATGGGTATTGCTGAACCAATTCATTTTTGGGTACATCATTTATTGCTATAGCCTTTGTTTTAATTTCATTAATTTTATATCCTGAAAAGACCTGAGTCTCAAAATGTTCAACAACACTGAAATGTCCTTTTATGGATTTATCAAGTACATAACAATATGTTCTGCATATAAAGCAAACTTTTATTGATCACAATGCCAGTTATATCCTTGGATTTCTGAGACCCTATTTTTTTTGCCAATGGTTCTAAATATAAAGCAAATAAAAAGAGAAAGATGATACCCCTACCTGGTTCTTCAGCTCAAACTCAACTTATCTGAGAGGAACCTTTCCAATTTAATTCTTTCCTCCAATTCTTCATATACCCTCCTAATTAGCTGTATTATTGTAACAGAGAATGTAGATGCTTCCATTGCCTTGCTCAGAAAATCACAACTTACTCTTTCCAATGCTTTCTCTGCATCAAGACCCACCTGTATGAAGCTGGATCTGATGGATCTTTACCCTCTTTAGATATTACAGATACCACTGCTTTTTTTCAGGACGTTGGTACTTCTCCTCATCTTAATATACTGTTAAACAAAGCCTTCCAAATCTTTATCCATTTTGTCTCTCTTAGCTTCCAAACTTCCACAGGAATACCATCTATTACCGGGGACTTTCCTGTAGATTGGTTATACATCACAATTTTCATCTCATCTCCTCCTGTCCTAACTGTTAGTAATTGAGCCTCATCTACCTCTAACCTTGGCATGTTTCACTTTTCCATAAACATTTCCATTTGTATCTTTTCTTGATTTCCATATTCTTCTGCTTTTTACAGACTTTCATAGAATTTTCAAAATATTTCTAATACCTCTACAGGATCTATATTTATTTATTTATTTATTTACATTTGTTAACTGGGTTTGTCCAACTTGGCTTGTGGCCCATTTTCAGTGGAGACCCGAGGAGAAAAGCTCCAATAGTACATTTTTAAACAAGTACAATTTTAAACAATATTGATATAATAGCAGTTATAGCAAAAAGATTCACATATGTTGGGTTACATGCATAAAGTTAAAGCTGCATTAAAAAGAAGCTTAGTAACATAATTTTACATTGATATAGTTCAATAGGTCAACAATAAAATGTTTTTGTTTGTATAAAATTATGCAAATGCATAGTAGACACATTGGAGAGAGAGGTGTAATGAGGTACTAAGTATGGACCTTTTGAGGGTACATAAAGGGAAGGAAGACTAGATGGGGTCATGGCAAGGGCAGGTCCTGGAATTGAGAAAATAAGCTTTTAGTTCATTTTTTAAAGTGTGAGGTGTGGGAGATTGAACGTAAGTCAAGGGGAAGTTTGTTCCAAGCATGGGCAAGGGAGTGTTTGTAGAGTAGTTTGCCTACTGACCTTTTTGGGTGGTAGACATCAAGTAATTGCTGGTTAGAAGTAAGAAGGGTCTGGGACAGGATGTAGAAGGAGACTAAGGAAGATAGAGATGGACAGAAGGAGGTTTTATAAAGAATAGAGTGTAGCATGTGAAATTGATAAGACAGCAGAAATTGGGGGAGTTCAAGCCATTGAAGAGAGTTTAAAGAAATGCAGTGGTGTGAGTTGTATGGGGAATTAGTAATGAATCTGGCTATTTTATGGTAAGTCTGTTGGAGTTTGTTTAGAGTGGAGGCCCAGATATTGGTAAGAACTGGGGTGGTGTATAAGAGGAGGGGAGGAGGATTGCCTGGTCCAGAGTAAGTCTAGATTCAGGGTTTAGGATTTTTTTGTTCCGATATAGCAGACCTAGTTTCTGGTTCTCTTGTTACTTTCCTTGTTATAGGCTCCCTAAGCCTGTCAATAGCCCTTTCTACTTTATGTTGCCTGAGTCATTGTGCTAAAAGTGTTTATGCTCTAGTGTTATTATCAAAAAACAGTTGCTTAACAGCAATCTTTCTAAACTCATGTATAATATCCAGGCAATCCCTTATTTTCTGCTTAGCATTCTGCAGTTGATCCTCTTCTTGTTCTGTGAGATTCCCCCTATTCTACAATACTTTAACATTTGTCAGGCCATCTAAATAATTCTTATTTATTAACCACACCTCCCTCTATTTTATTTTCACTCTATTTTTAAACTCCTCCTTAATTTTATCCCACTCCCTAGCTATATTTTCAGAAATAATTTCTATCCTCTTGAAAAGCTCCTGAATAATCTTTACTACCCATTCCTTAAATTCCTCTATTTTCAACTGATAGTTGGGATTGCACCAGTGTCTCATTTGTATTTCATTACCCTGTGTTTTTATTTTATTTATTATTGGTGCATAATCTGAAATAGTTATTGGGTGTGTAGCAAGACCTTCAATTAAATGCACATGTTCCTGTGAAATGTAAATTCTGTCCATCCTAGCCTATTCTTATATCTTGGAGAATAATATGTAAATTCACTCCAAACTCCTATTACTGAAGTCACATCTTCCATGCCAAATATTTTCATAAGTTTCTTCAAAAAAAAAAGTTTCTTCTTTGTTATACTTTCTGTTTTGGGCCCCACAGACACATCTTCACTGCTGCAAATCAAATTCCAGTCCTGACCTATAAGTAATATTTCTTGCTGAAAACTGATTATTTCTCCCAGAATTTTCTTAAGCTCCATTATAGCACTTCTAGGTTGAATATAAATACATGCCAGTGGAATCCTCCTCCCTTGCCAGTAGCCCCTTAGCATTACAAATGTGCCATTACTATCTTTTTTTCCTCTTCTATCACTATTGGAGCTCCTCTTGCAATTAACATAAGTACTCCTCTTTTCCTTTGTCCAAGATATTCAGCTGAATAACCATCCTGAAAACCCTTTATCAAATTCATATGCTCAGTTCTTTGCAAGTGTGTCTCCTGCAACATAACTATTTGCACTCTACATTTTTAATATAGTTCACTATTCTTTCTTTTTTGTATTTATCTGTGAGGCCACGGACATTTAAATACATTACAGAAAGCATCATTGTATTAAAAAGTTATTATTCCCACCTTAATGTGTAACACCATTTTTGTTAAATGTCTAGTTCCAGCTTTTGTGTTACATGCATACACTGCTTGGCGGGTTGAACTTTTATATCATTATTTCATGGGGTCTACTTAAAAACTTCAAATTTCATATGATCAAGACCATAAGATCGAAGTTTTGAAACTTCAAACCATTTAAATGGAGATTGTTATACAGCATGGAACAGTATATTTACCATTTTCCTCACAGTTGTGCAATCTCAGAGTTGGTATATTTAATTAGCATGAGGTGTGAGGGGTGTTTTGTTTACATTTCAAAGTTTCAAAACTTCAAATGTATAAGTTCATAGGTGTGTACTAGGCTAATGGCCCTGGGGTCTTTACAAGCGTAGCCATAGGATTTCCCTGGCATAGTGCCACCCGACCTTAGTTCCCAGTGCCTCTGTCGAGTAAAGCCACTGGAGTTATCCCCAGGGTGAATTTTCTGTTTCCTATCCACTCATCAAGATTTCTCTTGAAGAAGGTCATCGAGGTGCTCTGCTTGACATGTATGGAAGTCTATTCCATAGCATGGCCAGTTTCTGGGTTATGAACCTGTCCCTCCAGCATGTTCTGTTAATTGTGGTAATGAGGTTGAGATCTCTGGAGCATGTGGTGTAGAGGGATTGGGATTTCTTTAGATGTAGCATTTCTAACAGAGCTGGGTCAGACATGGCTTTGTAATTCAAGCAGAGATCACCTCTGAGTAGGCAATATAAGACAGAGAATAGTTGGAGGTTTTTGAGTCTGTCCATATAGGACAAGTGTTTAAGGTCTAGGATCCTCTTTGTGAGGTACTTTTGCGGCCTCTCCAGTTGTTGCAGATGTCTAGTGAGATACATGCCAAAAGGGGCATTGTACTTAATTATTAGCCTAATGAGGGAAGAGCAGAGGAAGACAATGACCTCTTTCTACCTGGATGCAAAACCTTTAGTAATGAGATGTGCCACATAGAAGGACTTTCTGACCACAGTGGCAATGTTTTAATCAAAACAGAGGTTGTGTCAACCTGTGTTCCCAGATCTCTTACAATGCCTTCTGTGTTCAGTGGACTACCATCAATGTGGTAATTCATGGGAACCGGGTTTTTCCCAAAGGGGATGATGACACATTTTTTGGAACTGATCTTAAGGCCATGGTTCTGACATCAGTCATTGGTCTCAGTGAGGCCATTCTGCAGGATGTCAACATGACTTGGGGAGTTAATAATAACTCCCAACTTGCAATCATCTGCAAACGTTGCCAGCCAGCGTCCCTTCGTGTTGGCCTGGATTTCAGAGAAGTAGATACCAAACAGGAGAGGATCCAGGACTGAACCCTTTGGGAATTCACTTGTGACTAGTCAGCAGTCTGAATTGGAGTAAGCTACTTTCACACTGTGGGTTCTATCTGTGAGACAGTTTGCAACCCACCTAGTGATACAGGGATTGATGCCTAGCTTAGTGAGTTTTCTATGATTCCTGAGTGGGGAATGGTATCAAAAGCTTTGGCCAGATCAAGGTAGGCTGTATGAACCACCTTGCCTTCATCCACAGCTCTGGTGACTGACTCAAAGAAGCTGAACAAGTTGAGCAGGCATGATCTACCTTTCACAAAACTAAGCACTGTGAGATCCAGAGTTTGGAGATTATCTATATCCTTGTTTATTAAGTCCTTGATGATGCATTCCATAGCTTTGCATATCAGGTTCATCAGGTTAATGGGGCGATAGTTCCCAGGGTCTGTAGTTGCTCCTCCTTTGTGGAGAGGGATGGCTGTAGCAGTGCAGCATTTGGTAGGGAGAAAGTCTGAGGTGAGGCTGTGACTGAACAGGGCACACAGATGAGGTGCCAGTTCACTCTATAGTTCATGTAAAACACAGCCAGGGATATTGTCAGGTCCCATAGAAGTTGTATTCTTGGCCTTGGACAGTGCTGTTATAACCTGTACAGTAGTAATACTGGGTGCCTGGCAATCTAGTGGTATTGTGATTGGTCCTTTGGGGGGGAGGGATAAAGTTGGCACTGAATCTGTAGGCCAGTATACAGGCAATATCTGTTGGCTCGGTATAAGAGGTACCATTGTGCAGTAGTTCAGAGCAAATCTGGGTATTGCCATGGAGATTCTTTTCAAAACTATAGAAGGCCTTGTGGTTGTCTTTACTATCTGTTGCAATTTTGTTTTCATAGCTAGCTTTAGAGGATTTGATGAGGGATCTCAACTTTTTGTTGAGGCTGACAAGGGTGTTTTTCCAGTCTTGGGACTTCACCTTATTCAGCATCAGTTTCCTCCTTCTGTTGTAGAGTTTGTTTATGACAGGGGACCACCAGATTGGCTTCCTTTTTTTGGAAGAGAGCTTCTTGGTTCTATTGGGTATGGCGAGATCCATGCATTTGTGTATGTGTTCGTACAATACATTGGTGTATGATTTGGCGGTCATATAACTAATCTCCATTTGCATGGGTGCCGTGAAGTTAGCCACCTCTGTTTTTAGGAGCCCAAAGTTAGCTTTGGAGAAGTTTTTCATGGTGGTTACCTTTATGGGGGGGGGGGGTGAGAGGGATGTGGATTTCCAAGATGATCAGTTTGTGTTTGGATCTAACCAGGGAGGAGCTGACTATTGGTGTAGAGCAACAGTTGCCCGTGTCAGTAATGACCAGGTCAAGGATGTTGCTACCTCTAGTGGGGGTAAGAATGAGCTGGTCCGGGGCATTGGAATTAATGAACTACAGGAAACATTGGGGAACGTGCATTGGTACATTAGTAGTTTTGAACACGTAGATAGATAGAACAAAACTCTAAAAACAACAGTTTCTGTGACAACTGTTGTTTTTAGACATTAGTAGTTTTCCCAGTTAATGGAGGGGTAGTTGAAGTCGCCTAGTAAGAGAGTGTTAGGTTGGGCCAGAGTCTTGGGACATGGTTGGGGACCTATAGCAGGCTACAACCTGAATCTCTGTCTTACCCAATGTTAGCTGCTGATCTTGACCATAAGAAATTCAAAATTTTGAAACTTAAAAATTTAGAAGTAGGCCAATTTCTTGTCATATCCATTTAAGCCTATGTCGCATCTTACAATTTCTTTGTTTTATTGAATGCCCTCAAACAAAAAAAAAACAAACAAACCCCAATAACCTTCAAAACCTATTAATTTAATACTAACACACAAAACTATGTACATCTTCAAATCTTGAAGTTTTACCCTCCTAATAGGAACAAATGTCCCAAAACGACAACCACACTCACAAACTTGACTTAACCTAAAAGAAAGGTTAACCATGCTAAGATGCATGGTACAGGCTATGCTTCTGCTAAGCGCTAACTGGTTTTGTCTTATCCTTATAACTCTCCCAGCTGGAAAAATCCCTGAATGCTTTCAGAGAACATTATCTCCTAGCCAGTTTCTCTTTTCATTTTCCCCCAGCCAATCACTCTCTACCAGACTGTAACCAGTTTCTCTTTATCAGATTGTCTCCATGGAGACATGAGAACCAGACAGCCAATTTCTCATTATCAGATTGCCTGCATGGAAACCTGATAACCAGACAGTCAATTCCTCTGTATTAGATTGTTTCCATGGAGACACGAGGGCCAGATACAGAATTGCTGCTAAGCATACATTCATTTGCTAGAAAACAGCCTCATAATATTCAATATTATTTTTTATTTACTTGCTTTCTCTAAAAACTTGTTACTAAATCAATCTAAAGTTAGTAGATTTAGAATAGGTTTTGGGGGTTATTGTTGAGGGTCTATATTAGAACACCGAACATTCAAAATGTCGAGTGTTCTAATATTGAACCCTATCAATCAAAAATTCAAAACATCGAACATTCGGAACAGCAAATTTTTTCATAGGGAAAAAATTTGCTGTTCCAAAACACATAAACACAACACACGCACACCAAACAAACAGCGATCCACACACATACACCTAAACTCTTACACCTAACCCTACACTACATTATACATACACCACTAACTATCCACTTACCTTAACCCAAACCCAAACCCTAACCATAAGGTCCTTCACTATCGCACAGTCACCTCACCCACCCCCTAACCCTAACTCACCTACCCCACCCTAACCCTCATGTCTACACAATCACACACTTACCTGACCCACACCCTAACCCTAACTCACCTAACCCGCCCTAACCCTCATGTCCACACAATCGCACACTTACCTGAACCCGACCCGTAACTTTCCATCAGAGCACTGAAAATACCGAAGCAAAAGAAAAGGACAAACAAATTCTTTCCCAAGGAAAAAATTCAGTTTTCTATTTCTTCAATATTTTCAGCGTTCGCTGAAAATGGGTCGATATTAGAACACTCAACATTTTGAATGTTCGGTGTTCTAATATAGACCCTTGTGTTGTGAGTGTGTTTCTCGGAACAGTGAATTTTTTCCCAGGGAAATAATTCACCGTTCTGAGCCTATGATGTTTTTGGAGTTCGTGGTTAGCAGTTCGAGGTTGTGGTATTCGATGTTGAGCTATTTTGATGAACTGATATATACCTGTATAGGTTGATATATTTATCCTTCATAGCAGGTTTGCAAGCATTTATCATGTACATATATATATATATATATATATATATATATATATATATATATATATATATATATGTGTGTGTTATTGTAAACATACGTCCTTTAAAGAAAAAAATATTAAAGGGGAAATTGAAAGTGTTTTAGGGACATCATGGTTGCTATTTTTTTATTGTGGCATGTTTTTAATGGTCTTATGTTTTTAAATGGATGCTTTTAGTTGACTGACCTTGAACTGGTCACTTAATTAGTAAAAAGTTTTTAAATTAACACATTAAAGTTTTCATCTTTGTTTTGATGAAATCCTGGATGCTTAGAGATAAAACAGTAAAGTTTTGGAATATTTTAATACATGGACAGTCTTAATAAAGTGATTTGGCTGTATGAGATGTTTCCATCAGGCATTTTCTGTTTGCTTCAAAGTAAAAATATCAACATGGGGTTACAGCAATCAAGTTTCTTGACATTCAGCAGTTTGTAAGCTTGACAACTGAATCTCAAAACCTATGAACTTAAATTTTGACAGAAATGTCTAAGAAGGTGTCAACATATGCATTTCCAGATGTCGCAATGGATAAGCCAAGAATTTATCATCTAGATCTAAGATATCCAGACTTGCCAAATGGTACAATCCTTTCAGTGTTCATAATATGTCAGCAGTACACATACTACAGACTCTCTCACGTATTCAAAATATACTAAATTACTGAGAAAGGTAGCTGCAAGAACTGAGAAGTACAGATTTATTTTTACATGTGCTGTTAAATATTGCACTAATGAAGTATTTCAGCTTTGCAAATGAAAAAGCAAAAACATGTTGAAATATTACTACATTTAAAGAAAGAAAAAGGTGACACATTTGAAAGCTGAAATATACTGAAATGCATGGTGTTTATCTCATAATGTAATGACATGAACTGTTAAAATGCATGTTTATAGAAAAAGCACCTGATATTTACTTACATATTTAAAGTACGCTACCTCATAGACTAAGGGGAAATTTTGTCCTAAAAGAAATGGAGGTAATACATGGGTGTATAGCTTTAAAGAATTGTCACTTTTAGTTTATGTACTTGCATAAGGAATGTGTATCAGATGGTCTAACATCATGCACAATAGTGTGGTCTGAAATAATGGGTCTACATTAAATCAGCGAACGCTTAAAAAAGTGAACATTGATTTATCGACCCCATGTAAGTGAAAGCTTACAATCCCGAACACTTAGAACAGTGATTTTTTTCCCAGGGAAAAAAAAAAAATCGCTGTTCCAAAAAAAAAAAAAACTTTAAAACATTACATAAAGTGGGGGGGGGGCCTTCACCCACCCACCTACTTAAATATACCAAGTCCAAGATTGCACTACAGTGATGAAAATGGCAAAATAATGAAGGCGGCGAAGTGATTTCTTTCCCAGGGAAAGAATTTGCTTATATGCCGTTTCGATATTTTGCCGTTTCGTACTTTCAAGTTCGATCAAGACACATTTGAAAGAATGCACCTTCGATTATATAATAGGGAACCGAAATAACATACTGACGAATCTGGCACCATACAGCGAGTTTTCATCTTATTTTTAGCCTTCCTGACATACCACATATTATACCTACCATTTTATATCACACAATCAGCATCATAAAAGTTATATTCCATTATGACCTGCATTCATCATAAAAAACAAAATGTAATTCATCTTCTGATGAATAATCTAGATTTGCTGTTTTAGCAATTTGTCTGTTTCTTCTTCTGTATTGCTTACATCAATTACTGGATGAAACTCTCTAGCTGCCAGCTTTATATTACCATTTGCTTCCAGGATTATTCTTCTTCCGGTCTAAATCTCTTCTGCGAATAGTCTGCAACAATCCTCAGCAGTTGTTCATGATTTTTTTTTGCTAGTACCCCTCTCTAATTCTTACTTCTCTCTATGTATTATTTTTCACTCTGAAGCTTGATAGCCAAAAAAGAGCAAACTCTTCCATTTCCCCTTATATAAGACATATTACTCTCTTATACAACACCTTATATTGTGCTTCCGTTACTGTAAGTATTGATAAGACTGTACTGCACCATAATTATATGGAAACACTGTAATGAGACTGAGAATGAAAGTCTTTATGTGTTAATTACCCAAAGTCTTGTTAAACAGGTGCCAGTCTCTCCTTTATGGACCAAGTCTTGTATACTTTTCAGAATGAATTCTCCAAACACTGCAGTTCATTTAATAAGGCTTTATTAGATGTTCACAATATCCAAATACTGTCTTCATTAACAGTGCTGATAAACAATTAGAGTTCAAAGTTATTGCACGTCATATTCTGATTGTCCTGAATAATGTAAACTAATATAGTCTTTATTTGACCTGTTTTATGTACTCAGGCTTGAGTGTCTGTAATCTTCTCCGTAATGATGGGTTGAATGAACTAACTAAAGTTAACTGACTTTCCTAACTGTATCTGAAGTATATTTTAATAATACCAAAACCCTGTGATGCTTTACACACCCTCTTAGCCTTGGGGTCCTTGGTTTCCAGCCTTGGTGTTATATGTGTTTTATTTAATATTCCATTAAAGAACATTCTGTAGCTGGCAAGATTCTACCTTTCCCTTGAGAAAAGAACATTCTGTATTTCTGTATTTTTTACATGCTTTATGCTTATCTTTTCTTTCTAATAAAATGTCTGTCATGCTTGACCAGCAAGGTTATTTTTCTTTCTGCTTAACTGTCTTTTATGCATAAATGAAACACAATTTATTTTACCCTTTAGCCTGTCTAATGCCTAATTACTTTAAAATGGAAGACCCTAATCTAACAGTTACCTCTGCCTCCTGCTTGTTTTCCTGTGTGATTTTCCAGTCTTTTATCTTTATAATAATAAATATAACCTGTCAGCCTCTCAACCTGTCTGTACCATTCATCTTGCAAACCCACTTATAATCTTTATTCATTTCTTTTTTTTTTCAGCATCAGCTAAATTGTTATATAGTCTTCAAAAACAGTTTTCAAGTCCTCATGATCCTACCACAGCTGTACAAACTACATCACACTCTATGTCATAATTCAAATTATGCCAAAATCCACTGCCCCTTTTTTTCTGGAACCTTAGCACCAATTCTGGCATTTAAAGCAGAATGATCCAACCAAGTAGATATATTCTGCTCTCTTTAACTGCTCTATTTTTCATGCCATGTTAACTGATGTTTACATTAAATCCTCTAGTCCCATCCTTGCATTTCTAAAATCTGCTTCCCTGGTCTCACATCAGCACCATCTGTCCCAGCCTTCCTCTCCTTATTTTACAGAACCTACAATTAAAATTTGCCATCTATTTTACTTTACCAGAATATAGATAAAACAGCTTTGGTTTTCTAAATACCTTTTGTTTGGCCTTCCCTTCTTAGGTGCATGCACTTATCAAATTCCAATTTCTCCTAACAGTGCATGAAATCAGTGTTTGAAAATATTCACCATTTATGTCACACACACAAAAAAAAAAAAAATCAACTGCAGTACAACACAATTTCCCAAATTACCCATGTATTTGCTCCAAAAGGATTTTGCCTCCAATTACATTCATCTACAGTTTTAACATTGTTTAAATTTGCTGCATCACACTATCTTTTTCATTGCGGTGCTACCAGTGATTGGATACATTTCAATCTATACCTATCTATTTAATGGGATCCTGTGCCTCTTCACCATGCCTGTTCTTCTTCTGTTTCACCATCCTTTCAGAAGTAGAATCTGTTTTGTCTTTTGTGCTTTCCTCCCTGCTTTTGATTATTCCCTCTTAATACCTTCTTCCTGTAGACATTCAAACTTATTTCTGTTTTCATCGTTATCAACACTTTCATAGGTTGGTACTAGGCTATCGGCTCTAGGGCCTATACAAGCATAGCCATAACAATTCCCTGGCTATTTCTTCCCACACTATTTACTTCCCTGGATCCCTGTCTAGCAGGGCGACTGACGTGATCCCCGGGGTGAATTTCCTTTCTCCCATCCAATCGTCACGGTTCCTTTTGAAGAGGGCCAAAGAGGCACTCTGCTTGACATGTATGGGCAATCTATTCCAGAGTCTGGGGAGTCTTTGGGTCAGGAACCTATCCCTCCAGCATGTTTTATTTATTGTAATCACAAGGTTTAGATCCGTGGAGCGTGTGGCTCTGAGGGATTGGGATTTCTTTAAGTGTAGCATGTCCAACAGCTCTGGGTTTGACATGGCCTTGTATGTTAAGCAGAGATTGCCTCTGAGTAGATTATATGCGACAGGGTATAGCTGGAGTTTTTTAAGACGGTCAGCGTAGGGCATCTGCTTTAGGCCTGAGATTCTTTTAGTGAGGTATTTCTGCGGCCTTTCCAGTTGTTGCAGATGTCTTGAGAGGTACATACCAAACGGGGCGTTGTATTCTATAATGAGTCTAATGAGGGATGAGTACAGTGGGACAATGACCTCCTTTTTTCTGGATGAAAAGCCCTTAGTGATGAGGTGTGCCACATAGAAGGATTTCCTGACTGTTGTGGCGATTTGGTTATCGAAGGTGAGACCACTGGCCACCTGTGTCCCCAAGTCTCTTATCACACTTTCGGTGTTTAGTGTACTGCCACCTATATGGTAATTTATGGATACATGTTTTTTCCCAAAGGGGATAACTATACATTTCTTGGCATTGAGCTTGAGCCCATGGCTCTGGCACCAAGCATCTGTTTCTGTAAGGCCCTTTTGTAGAGTATCCACATAATTTGGGGATTCAACAATGGCTCCCAGTTTGCGGTCATCTGCAAACTTTGTTATCCAGAGTCCCTTAGTGTTGGCCTGTACTTCAGAGAAGTAGATGCCAAACAAGAGCGGTCCCAGTACTGAACCCTGAGGTACTCCACTTGTCACTTGTCTGGAGCTGGATTTGGAGTCGGCTACTTTTACAGTGTGGGTTCTAGCAGTAAGCCAGTTAGCAACCCATTGGGTGATGTAGAGATTAATGCCCAGCTTAGTAAGTTTATCTATGATTTCAGAGTGGGGGATGGTGTCAAAGGCCTTGGCAAGTTCTAGATAGGCTGTGTGGACCACCTTACCCTTGTCCATGGCTCTGGAGACTGGTTCGAAGAAGTCAATCAGGTTCAGGAGCCTGTTTCACATGCCTGCATTCTCTACCTATGCATTCATGGTGAGATGCTTGATTTTATTCCAAGCCTAACTCTCTTTCTCTGTGTCTTGTACTGCATTTCCTATATTTCTGCCTCCAGCTTCATATCTACAATTATTTTTTTATATAAGTATAGTCAGGCCAATAATGCATCTCTGCCTCAGAATGTGTGCACTGCCAGTTATAAGTGACTTTTGTAATGCCCCTACTTCCCACATATTGCACATTGCTTAAATAGGCAGCATGCATTTAAATAATCATTTTTCCAAATGCACAACATGTCATAGGCTGTCTTGCATGTTTCACTGCTACTCATCTGCCGCAATATGAATTACATGATCTAGATAACACAAGACACTGTCTTTCATATGCAACATCATGTCCACTTGTCACATCCCCCGCCCATAAAGTAACTATTTTTTTTTTTATTTATACAAGTCCCCCTATAATATCACACTTGTTTGCCATCATTTCCTTAACACTTCTCTGCAGTAGCCATAAACGTTATTTTCTGTCTAATGCAATGTTGTTTTATCATGTTTTTTTTTTTTGTTAAACCATTTTAAGTACCTTATCAGGATTTAACTCCAAGTCATTCAGTTTCATTATTTCCATAAAGCAAGAATCTCACCTCCTGAATACACAGTCCCATGGATACCACCATTTGCCTCCATGAAAAATACTGATTTGGAGGTGGTGTCTCCCAACCCAAATGCTGTAATCTCAAAAACACTCTTCCACAAGAAAAACTACCCCCTGCATGCTCCTCTGTGACCACCACTGCAAAGGATGACATGCAAAATTGCTGCTACACACATTCTTATTTGTGAAGCTGCTGCTAAATCTCATCCACTACCTGTACTCACACTGAACCAGTCACCCGTGGCTACCGAAGCAGTTCTTGCTGCTATATCTTTATCCAGTTTCTGCCTGTGGTATGGGCATCCATTCCAATTCCTTCTTCAATCTCTTCCATTAATCTAGACACAAGTGTTTCTGAAATTTCAGCATGTGATGCATGAACATAAATCAGTTCCACTACTACTTTAGCAATCTGGGTTATTTTCCATCTTTTTGACATTCTCATCAATACAAGTACACATTTCAAGAAAGGAAATGTCCAGTACTTTCTCTTTTAGATTCACTTCAACAGCACCTCAAGAAGAAATTTAGAATTTTTCTGACGTCTCTGCCAAATTTTCCCTAACTAGTATAACTACCACCCTTGTGGTAAAAAAAATTGGCCAAAGGCCCAGTGAAATCAAGTTGGACAACAAAAATAAATAAGACACACCTAAACTGTATCCGTAAATTGATGTACTGTAAAGTATCTTTTGGACTATTATCTTAATATCTTAAATCTTCCAAAGACATAAAAAGTTCACTACCATTCCCTGGTTGTATGACTAACTGGCTATAGACAGATATGCAGACTGTAACTTCTCCTCAAATAATCAAGATGTTTACTTCTTATACTACTGCTTCTATGTAATATGGACAGTCTATAAAATGCTGGTTAGAGGTTTCTGTCTGCAGTATGTGATCCTGTGATGAAATGTGTTGGGGAGTGCTAGAACTATAACCCAAATAGGAAACAAACAAAGGTCACATTTCATATTTTAAATCTGTTATCTAACCTGCCTTCAAATGTGATGAACTTTCAATAATGATAGGATACCTTTATAAAAATCATTACAGAATGAATACATAAAACTGTTTTTCAATTGATATATTTTGTGCTACTCCAGTTAACTGCTTCTTACAGAATCCTTTTGTTTAATAACTTGCCTTTGCCAGGTCCTACTATCGCATACCAGTATTTTATGTCATAAGGCTAATTATTCATGTTAATAATTACCAGTACCAAAATACCATCATTTGCCATGAGTGTGTTTATGTACCCCACAGCTCAAAGTTTTGCGCACACTTGCATAAAACATCTTAAACTGATGTGGTTACTTCTCATATTTACTTATGTTCCACTCTGTCTTCCAACGGTTATGAGTGAAGTGGCATTTTAGATACATTTTTAACATGCCTTAGAAAATGTATGTCCCGTGCAGCCATTACCAAAGCCTGTTGCTAGTACAGATTTTAGTGGCACTAAATCTTGCAGCCATTTTAACTGCCCATCTAGGTTCTGCAGATGCGGGGGTATCTGATTCTGATATGTAAGCATCACTGACATTCTGTTACTTAATTTCAAATCCCCGATAGTACTACCTTTCTATATTTCTACAACTGAGGAGTTGAAAGTCCAACAATAGTAGGCAACTATTCATTTCTGAAGATACGTGGTCAGCAATCCTCCTTATCTTGTGACAAGCAACAACGTCCAAAGTCATTGGCCTAACAGGTGAGAATCACGTACATGGACTCAAGTCTCACTTCAACATTTATTTTTGTAGCTCTACGCAGAATTAACAGTAGGCTGTTATGACTTGTGGTGTGTCTGGTTGCTGGTGAAGCAAATACAAACTGCAATTATTTATTAAATAAAACACATAATAAAAAGGCGTCTCCCACTATATACCTCATCTCATCTGTCACCTTAAGTGAAATAGTACCCTTTGGATTTTCTCAATCAAATGTTATACTCAATGTACAACAGGGACTATGAAGAATGTACAACAGCAGCAAATGTGTTAGTATAGCGTAGTAAAGGCATATCCGAAGGATCTAAGACTACAGCAGGTGTACATAACAGCAATAACACAGCCAAGATAGAGACGCCGTGCTTACGATAGACCGGGACAGGCGCGACTGCTGGGCCCACTCTCCGTCTCCCCCTGTTGTCAAGGTGAATAGCTGCAGTCGTGATCACGTGTGGCTACCGACACTCCGCGGCAGCAACAGCAGCACCACTAACAGTGGCGGTGAGGCTGATCTGTACTTCTTGACAGCCTGGACTTCCAAGTGCCCGACAGCTGTATCAGCGTGCCATCTGGGAGCGCGAACAAGTCGGCAAGGGCGAGACCATCTCAGACATGGCGGGGCTCGACTGAGCAAACCGCTGGCAGTAACAAAATCACTGCATCTTGTCTCTCCCCGCTTGCCGTTATTCTTGTTACTTCTTCACGGTTAACACTCGAAAGGATTGGTCAACAAACTGAAAAACAAAGCGACTACGAGAGTGTGGGGAAGATAAGGAAGGAGGGAGAAATAAAAGTAAAGGAATGGCGGACCGGAGTCTTGATACCATGTCCATTCCACTGGAGGTGCGAGCCAGGCTGGCGGAACTGGAGCTGGAACTCTCTGAAGGTAAGGATGGTTATAATATACCTCTGTTTCTGTTTTTTGTGCCTTCGGTAATGATGAAGACTCGATCTATATGGAAAGGATTGTGGCAGAAACTGGTATTCACTGCGTGAAAGGAAGCGGAATTCGGTGCTAGTATTATTAACAACGGATTGTAACAGTGTGCAGTAGCTTGGATTTTCCTGATTATTTTTGAATGCAACTCATTAGCATTGGATTGGATTGTAAATGTCACAATATATGAAGTGTCATTTTTTCAGAAATAAAATAAAACTCTGTATGCCTTTTTGTTGAGTGTGAGTGCTATCAGGAGGCATATTTGCAGATTGTCATTGATTTTTTTCATTGTTGATCGTGCTATTCTTGCCTTGTTAAAGGCAGTGTATATACATTGTTGCCATCTTTTGGGATTCGTTTTTGAACGTGTGTGCCATTAACTCAAATCTGGCCTTGTTGTGATTGGGGGATGAGCTGATGGCAGACAAGTCCATAGTGATGTGGTTGGTACATGAGTGGTTAGTATGTTGCTTGGTGGAAATTGTGCATTTATAATTAATCATCATATTATATAATAATTTTAGCTGTAGCTCTTCAGCTCACGCCTTATTATTCTGCATGGAGAAGACGGTCCCCGAAGGGGGTTAATTTGACGATACATTTTTCTAGATATATACGGTGTTATGTGGGTGAAAAGATTCAGATTATGCTTTCCCCGAAATTAAATTATAGATTGATATCTGGGTCACCATGTGCGTGATTTTTTTTTCCTTCACACTATTGTGTCCTCTGGGGTTTAAGTTAACCTTATGTCAGGAAAGATAGCAACGCTATCTTTGAATCGTGCCCGAATGGGATTGCTGTTGCTAAGGGTGTAGCACTAAACCTGCTGCAGCTGGTGTGGGATAGAGAAGTGACTTTGTGAAAGCAATATTCCATATAAGTCCTGTTTGGGTCTTCAAGATGAGTAAAATGCTCATGTCGAGTGTAAAATGGGAATGGACCTTTTCCATGCATTTCACTTATGAAATGGCACTCCTTGCTGAGTGAATGGAAAGGAAGAACCCGTTGTCTTCATATGTCCATGACGTGTTTTAACTATATATTCAAAGGTGTGTCCGTTTTTTTGTTGGATCATTTGAACCACTGGAGAGTATGCTTTTTGTCGCTGAAGCCCTTGATGTGTTGGTTACATATGAAATACTTAGACATTTTCCTCTTGCTGTATCACCGACACGGTTTCAGTTAAGAGCAGAGTTGAGTTGCTATAGTACCGGGAACTGTTCCGTATCCACGGTTTTCTCAGGGTTGGACCATTTATTTTCTAGCGAAGGGGTGGTAGTATTCCTTTTGAGAGTATGGAGAGTAAAACCTGTAGATTGTGTTTGCAGTTGTAACGTTTTAATTTATGGGTAGAATTTAGTATAACGGTTTAAACTGACTTACTGAACGAACCATGTTTAATTTTCACTAGAGAGGCATGGGTTGTATGTGCCCACCCTCTGTAGTTTGGGAGGTACAGGTGGGCAAGCTTTATTTTCCCAGAAAGAGACTGAGTCCATAACTAGGGGCTTGGTTTGGTTATCAGAAGTAGCAGGATTGGAATCGGACGGCTCATGGGATACCCGTGAACGTCCTTAATACTGAGGTGCAACCAACAAATGAAGCACAAGAGCAATGAAAGCGCGTAACCTTTAGTGTTGTATTACCATGCTTGCCATGTGATTAAATGAGGGGTTTCAATTCCATTCTTGCCAAGAAAAGGGAAAATGCAATAAAATGCTAAACCATGGTGTTTCCTTGTCATTGTTAATACTGTAGATTAAACGTACTAAAATCTGGACTGTAATTAGTCGTAAGAAACAACCCGAATTACACATGACAAACTTATAAAATAAAAACTGCATTGCAGTATTTAATTATTTTAACTACCCTGGATTGTATCATATGTTGAAGGTTAGGAGTAAAGCAACGTCCTTAACCAAATTAAAGTAAAATATGACATTTTATTCTATCAGTTATACAGTAAAGAACTTGTTTTGATTATATGTGTAGATGGCTTAGTACAACATTAGAAAGAACCCGATCAGATCACTTGAGACGTAGGTGCGAAATATTCCTATGGAAAAATGTTTATGGCGATATCTGATATGTGCAATCGTTTATCTGTTCAGTATCATTAATGAGGATGGTGTTTGAGTATTGAAAGTTTTAGTTGTCATTTTAACTGATGTGATCCAGTTTTAGTGTTAATTAATTTGAAATTTAAAACAGTCGTGCGTATGTATGCCTTTATTTTGTGTTCTGTATATAATAGAAACAGTACTAATATGCTCACATTTAATTAAAGCACGACGCCAGGAGAGTGATATAAGTATCATGGGATGACTGTTTAAACGATTACTATGTTTAGCTACTGTATTTTGAACCCGAGTCACATTAGCTCCATTTTACTCAGTTGTTTAACAGTGGCAGTGTTCATGTTCTACCTTTAAGTCTGACTCTTAACTTGGTGCTTATGACAACAGGTTGTACTGAAGGGTGGGGTGTATGTTTGTATAATAAAATGTATTATGTATATGTGTGGGTGTAATACATTGTACGTATATATGTAGTTTTTGTGTGTGTAATGTATATATGTATGTGTGTGCGTTTACTCGTATATGTATCGTATATAAACACTGACCAGTTACGTTGTACTATATTCAAGAACGTTGCACAGATATTAGACAAAAGTAGCTAAAATTAAAATGGTAAAATAAAGTATAATGCTTATGACATGTTTGAACGATGGATACTTTGTTGGCTGTTTTGTACTACTTTTGCATTCTTTGTATTTATTATATTTTATGCAGCTTTAATTTCTTTCATGATGATGTTTTTTAGTTTTTAGCTAACCTTTTGTGGTAAGAGTGCGTTTTTAAGATGCATTCTTAGGGAGTCCAAAGAGAATAGACCATTTTCTGTTACCTTGCAAGGGTCCAGTCAACACACATACTTCCTAGTTTTTCAGCATATGATCTTGAAGGGTCACATTGCCAAGTAAGTGAACCAACAAGACAGAATGTCGGAAAATTGAAGCCAGTTAACAAAGTTTAAGAAAAATCTAGAAAAAGGATACAGAAATGTTTTAGTGTACTGGACTGGAGACTTTTATAATTAAGTTTTAATGTAGTATTTTTTTTCCTTTTGATAGGTGAATTTAGAAAATGTTTGTATTTCTCTCTGCTGGGATGCTAGCTACACATCTCCATTTGCATTCCCCAATTTAAATGTGTCAGAATCCCCCCATATTGCACTATGTTTGGGGTAATACTTGGTTTTCTAGCAAAATAAAATATTCCAGTTCAAAAGGTTACACAATTAAAGAGGAAAAATAATTCATCAGTAGGTTGCAGGAAGGTGGGTTATCCTTCAGAAATGTTTCACTGCAACTGTCACTGGGAGTTGCCTTATTTTCAAGTAACTTAATTTTCATCAATAGCATTTAGGTATCATCACTTCTGTTCGTGGTGGTGTGAATTTATACTGTTTTGGCGTTTTCAGCTTTGATATGCAGCAGTAGATCCAGGGTTATACTGTAATTTGCATTGCAGAGTGGCTGATTGCTCAATTCTTTTTCTACAAAACTGTGTTGCAACTGCTGGCTGTGAAGTTACATTACTTCTTACAAGAAATTTAGCTTTATATTTCGTGTGTGCATGTTTGTCTCTATATGCGTGTGTGTATACTCGTATATTACTGAGTTTAATTTTCAGAGTTCCTCTGCATGTTGCTGCACACCTCAAAAATCCTTTATCATGCTGCATTTTACAGCTGTTATTTTTCAGAGTACCTATCTAACGGCTAGTTTCTTTGGTGGTAAATAGACATGAAAGGGATAGTCAGGTTTCCTTTTTCCATTCACTTTAAGCTTCTAGTTACCCCCCCCCCCCAGCTCTTCCATCATCTCTCTGGTTACAGATGTAGATGTATCTACAACATCTTTCGCCCTTTTTTAAACATTCCCTTAATTAGAGTCTTTAGGCACTTTTGGGGATCTTACTCTTATTACTAATATTTTCTTCATCTAATACTTTTGCCTTCCAGAATTCTCTGTTCCTCAGATATTCTTTTCATAGGTTCATAGGATGTTACTAGGCTGTTGACCCGAGGGACTTTACATGTCCAGGAGAGAAGCAGGGGCAATCCCTGGCAGAAATTTATGGTTTCCCATAGAGTCATCCAGATTGGTGTGTGGTGCAACTGTTAGCATGGTCGCCCTACAGAAAGAGGTTCTCCGGTTTGATTCTTGGCTGGAGTGCCTTCTGTATGGAATCTACATGTCCTTCCTGCAGTCATGTGGGTTTCTTCTGGGTGTTCCGGTTTCCACCCACATTCCAAAAACATGCAGTAGGTGGATTGGGCACTCTAAATTGGCCGTAGGTGAGTGTGTGTGTGTATGCAAGTGATTTGGTACGAATGAACTACTGCGGCAGGGCTAGCCACCCAGTGGTGTAAACCTTGGCTGAAGATGATTGGCACTGCTGAAGTGACACCCTGACTCCATGAGCAAAATGGGAAAAGGGGTTGAGGATGGATGGATCCAGTCATCCAGGCTGTGCTTAAGCAGGGTCATGGAGGTGCTCTGCTTGACATGGATTGGAAGCCTATTCCAGAGGAGTGGCAACCTCTGAGAGATGTATCTTTTTCCCTGGAATGGGTGACTCTAGTCCCATTTGACTTAAAGATGTGCAGCATTTTCATTACATTTGGGTCAGAGATAGCCTGTAAGCTAGACACAAGTTGCCTATAAGTAGTCTATATGCGACTGAGTACAGTGATGGCAACTTCAGTCTGTCAACATAAGACATGTGCTGGAGACCATGAATCTTCTTAGTTAGAAATCTCTAAGGTCTCTCAAGCTGCTGCAGGTGTCTGGTATGGTATGGTACATAACAAAGTGAGAATTATATTCAATAATAGGCCTGATGAGGGACACGTACAGGAGAGTTATAACCTCTTTTGCTCTTAAGGGGATGACTTTGCTAATTAGTTGAGCGATGTAGAATGTCTTCTTCTCCACAGTAGACACATGGTGGTCGAACTTGAGGTGTTCCCAGGTCTCTCGCTACAGAATTGGTACTGAGGGTATTACGGTTTTATTTTGTAATCAGCAGGGACACTGTTTTTACTGGCGGGCAGGAACGATGATGCATTTTTTAGCATTTAGTTTAAGACCATAGCTTTGGCACTAATCATTGGTCTGTGTAAGCCTCTTTTGAAGGACACTGACATTGCTAGGGGATTCAATGATGGCACCTAATTTGCAGTCATCTGCAAACTTAGTTATGCACAGCCCATCTGTTTCGGCCTGGACTATGCCAAATAACAGGAGGCCCAGCACTGACCCTTGTGGGAACCCACTGGTGACATCTGCTGGTAGTGGTGAAGTTTTCCACTTTGAGTGTTATCGATCTGTGAGCCAGTTTGCAACCCACCTGACAACACAGGAGTTGATATTCAACTGGATTAGTTTCTCAGTGATCCCTGAATGTGGTATTGTGTTGAAGGCCTTGGCGAAGTCAAGATAGGCTGTCTGCACAGCTTTGCTTTTGTCTAATGCTCTGGTCACATTCTTTAAGTCCACCAGGTTTAGCAGACACGACCTACACTTGACAAAACCAAACTGGGACGGATCTAAGGTTTGGAGGTCCCTTATATCAATATTTATGAGATCCATGATGATTCGTTCCATTGCATTACAGATAAGGCTGGTTAAATTTATGGGAGGGGGATAACAGTTGCTGTTTTCATACATTGGGCACAATGTCAGTACTCAGGCTGTAGTTGAATTGGGTTCCTGATGGAGTAGCTTTTAGAATGCAGCCAGGAATGTCATCTGGTCCCATGGAGGCTGTGTTCTTAGGCTTAGAGACCGTATTGATGATTTGTTCTTTAGAGATGCAGGGAAAAGGTGATGTTGAAGACATGATTTGTGGTATGCTTGGGGGGGATAGGGGGTGACTTTTTCACCAAACCTGTCTGCTAGCAGGTTTGTGATTTCCGCAGGGTCAGTGTGTGCGATACCACCCACAATTAGTTCAGTACACATGTGAAGCCATATAGGTTTTCAGGAAGTCCTCAGTCTGGTGTGAAAAAATTCTATCACTCCCCTTGGGGCTGGGTTTCTCTGGTCATACATAGTTAGAATGCTACTGAGTAGGTCTTGATGTAGTTCTCTGATCAAAGTTTCTTCAGTGGAATGCCAGTTTTCCAAAGCCTCAGTGAAGTGGCCTGCTAATTTCCCATTTGCCTGTTCCATGTTCAGAAGGTGGTGCTGCATTACTGCAGTTTATCACTGAAGAGCTGTGGTAACCTTCAATAACATCTCTGGTAGCTTTCCATGGGAACGCTAGTAAAAGCAACAGTAAAACACACAGAGGCCAGTCTTGAACAGAACAAAAAAAAAATTGTCACTGCCACAAGAATCCTGCTTCAAATGTGGACTCCCATATGGGCACAGGGTTAATATATCAAAACACTCACTTGCACTGGAGTAAAGGAGTCGAGCATCTAGGAAGTAAAGAAAAAGATTAATACTGTTACTCTTGGTCACATTCCTACTCTCGCACTGTGCCACTTTTAATCTTTGCAGTGATGTGCTAGTTTATTCTAATGTTCTTATTCTTGCATACTATTTAGTAATAACACTTATGCTATTATGCATGTACTAGCTTTTCCAGAATCACCTTGACTGTCCTAACACAATTGCACATTATTTGCTGCATAAATAATATGCATGTATTGTCTGATGTTGTAAACGGCATAAATGACACTAGCACAATGATTGCTCTTTGTTTTGACCCGCCACTGCTGCTGCTACTGTCTTTTGCTTTTACCGTGTTTTCATTGTAGTTGTAATTCATTGCATTTCCTTGCATCTCCTATGACTTTGTATTTTATACTGATTTTCAGTGCAATGTATTTTTACGTCAACGTGACCTTTATTGCACAGTAAGCCTAGTGCACTGCTGCAATAAGTTTGTGTCTGATTTCTGTGTAATATGTTGTCTTTAGTTTCTTGGCCTGAGTCATGTCTGAAAAGAGTCTTCGGACTAGAGCACTTATCTGGTTAACCGATCTAGGTATGTATGAATAAGTACATGCATAAATAAAAATCAAGTTTGCCAAAAAAGTTCAAGAGGTAGTGTAAAAAAGGTTTGATATAAAGTGAATAAAGTATGTGATACTGGTGTACAAGAAATTACATAATATTTGTATAAAAAACAAAGCTTTCAACTGAATCTCAGAAGTAGTGAGATACACATAATAAAAAAAAAAATTAAATCTGGATAGTATAAGGTGCTGATAAAAAGGTGTCATTCTACAATTTATGTCGTATAATGTTTAATTTCAGTGAACATCGGTAAGTGTGAATTATAAGAGGATGCTGATGCGTAGCAGAGTGACTGTAGAATTTATATTCTGTTTTATATCAGAATACTTCCCGCAGACCCCATCCTCCTGCTATTCCCATGCTTTTCTGTAACAAGATTAAAACCTGTTGAACTTTGCATTGATCCCTGGTCAGTTTTTACTTCTGCCTTTTCCGGTCGACTTATGACCGGTTTGGAAATGGAGAAATATGGGTGGGGTTGCCTTGAATTCTGCCACTGAAGTTCTGATCTTTGGGAAGAAAGACTTCCATTGTTCTCTACTGGTTTCCATCCAGCAATGGTGCATGCTGCTGGGACACTGATGAATGAGTTCTAGATATGTTTGCTCTGAAGAAAATAATCACAGCTACAGATATGTTGTTTAATTCTTCGAAGTAAGGAAGTGGCTTCCTGTTTCTAAATATTGGTGTGTAGGAAAAATATAGGTTTGCATGTGTTGGGGGTGCTGCAAGTTCTGTTCTTTTCTATACAAACTACTTGACCTGGCAGAGTTCCCAAAAAGACATTTTCCTTGTGTAATCAGAAAGTTGATCAAGGTTTGAAACAAACAGTAGATGGGGTGTCTGTTTTGCTGATGCAGTTTTTCTCTCCAACAGTTATTTCTGTATGGTGCTAATATTGTGCTAAGTATGTAGTTTTCTGAGGTACCTTTAGTCTTTGTTGTTGTCCAGACATAACAAGTTTGATAACGTTCTGTTGCACAACATACTGGGTTGCTTTTTTTTTTTTAGTCTTTTGGGTAATGTGCTGTATTACAGGACACACATGTTTGCGTCTCCTTGTTCTTGATATGAGTAACCTGCGAGTTGGTTAAGGGATTGGTATGTTCTTCTTGACCATTGTAGAATAGCAGTTTTTTCCTTATGGTTAGAGAGAAGTTTGCTCTTATAGTATTGTATCTCTCAAGACCATTGCTCTGTTTTGTTTGTGTTTCTTGCTTATGTGCCACATAAGTAAAATGTATTTGGCCAATGTACATTGGTGCTTAAGATGACCAGAAGACAATGAAGAGAATTGACTGTCCTCTGCTAGCCTGCCTTTTGAGAAGATAACAGGTTTATGATATAATGTGGTCTAGGAAAGTATGTTTGAATATGGGTTTGTGCTTACAACAGTATAGCTGTCTTGCACTCTATTGTATATTGAGTATAAATATGTTGTAATGTCACATTGAATGCTAATTTTGTTTTAATAACCTTGTCTGGCTTGATATCCATATTTCTCCTTAGTCTGTTATCAGTCCTTTCATGTTTTAAATTCCAAAATAAATAATGTACTAGAGGCCGAGGTTTAAAAAAATAAAGGTGCCTGCGCTGTATGACCATTAAAATGCGCTATAAACTATCCCAAGTTATCACTTTCTGTTGATAGGTATGAACAACAACCTGTATTCCACTGTTCACATAAGGTTCTATAAACGCCTCAAAGATTGTTCCAGTTCTGTCTCGTAGTACCCAGTACTTTTTTTTGCCAAGTGCTTTGCTAGAATTTCATGGAACTAATTCTTTCAGGAGTACATATGTCATCCAGATACAAGTGGGTACTTGTAGATAAGTGACTTTCATGCAGTTAAACCACCACAAAGTAGACTTTTTTTTTTTTCCCAGGAGAAGAACTCTGCTGCATCCCATACTTCTCACCTTATTAAATATTTTCCTTCGTTAGTCCAGATGGCTAAAGAACATTATTTTTATGTATGTCATTCTTTTTCTGAAATGATACAATCTCTTGTCTTTAAAATGAGTTCAGTGCACATTCACACATGTAACTGAAATCTATAAGATGTGATAACCAAAGATATTTCAAGGAATTGTTTGAGAAGTTTAAGAAGTGAGCAATGAAATATTAAGCACCTGCAATGGACTCCTAAAGGCTGACATGAAACAAGATTTTTTGGAACAGCGTGATCAAAGACGTCAGATGTTAATGAAACACGTATTTTATAGCTGTACTGCTCCAGAATTCATTTGCCACTCTTGGCATACTGTGGATATCAATTGATGCACTCTTGGATCAAGTCCTGGGAAGGTGATAGCAACCTCTACAATGGAAACCCACAAAGTGTGCAGCTCAGTACACTTGTAGAATCCTTCATACAGATATTTATTAAGAAAATTGGTGAAGCTAACAAAGCCTCCACAACTTAGCCTCAAAAGAAAAGAAGCAACTTCTGAATGGATTCTTTTATTAGCAGGAGTAAAACTGGCAGAGGTATTTGGGAGAGAAAAGTCATGGTATAAAACTTTGTAATTGTGGAAGCTAATTGTGGAAGCTTCTGCTAAGGATAATGGTGTTGGCATATATTTTTCTCCAAGGGACTTTGACTGGGATTCATACACAAGATTAATTTAGTAGTCTGTTGTTTACATGTTTCTGAATTGGATAGTTGCCTACTTATTTATAAAAAATATGACATTGGTATACATCTCGCCAAGGGAATCCAGTAGCTGGTTGAAGAACTGATGTTCAAGTGAAAGATTTGGCTTCACAGTGACTAAGGGATTGTCCAGAAGCATATAATAGAGAGACAACTTGCATCTGTGTTTGTGGGCACTCCTGTTTGCTTAAAAGTTAGGTTTTATTGGAGTATGTTTGTTTGATCTCCAAGCGGAACATACCAGTGCGAGTAAGAAGTGGATGGTATGCCATCACAGGGCTTGTATACTTTGGGCAGTAGTGAGAATTTTTGTGTTGCTTTAGCACTGGTTTTCACGCTTTTTTTTTTTTGTTATACTGAGCCTCTCCAAAATATCAAAGTGACATGGGACTTTCCTATTTATTGAAGTTCAACATTTGTATACTGAACGGTACCCCAAAGTAAAGTAACTGGTACAGTTCAGCATATTGATCTTGACTCCTAATTTGTTCATAGGTGTGTACTAGGCTAATGGCCATGGAGCCTTTACAAGCCTAGCCCAAAAAAATTGCCCAGGCACTATGCTACCTGATGTTAGTTCACAGTGCCCCTATCCAACAGGGCACTGGAATGATCCCTGGAGTGATCTTTCTGTTACCCATCCACTCGTCAAGATTTCTCTTGGAGAGCCAGCGAGGTGCTCTGCTTGACATGAATGGGAAGGTTATTCCAGATTATGGGCAGTCTTTTTGGGAGATGAAATGTCCCTCCAGCACGTTCTGTTAATTGTGATAATGAGGTTGTGATCTCTGGAGCGTGTGGCATGGGGTGATTGGGATTTCTTTAGGTGTAGCATTTCAAGTAGGGCTGGGACTGACACTGCTTTGTAAGTCGAGCAGAGATCACCTCTAAGTAGACAATAAGATACTAAGAACAGCTGAAGTTTCTGGAGTCTGTTCATGTAGGACATGTGTTTAAGGCCTAGAATCCTTTTTGTGAGGTACTTTTGTGGCCTGTCCAGCTGTTTGTAGGTGTTTGGTCAGGTACATGGCAAATGGGGTGTTATATTCAATGATTGGTCTAATGAGGGATGATTACCTCTTCCTGAATGCGAAACCTTTGGTTATAAGATGTGCCATGTAGAAGGACTTTCTAACCACAGTGGCAATGTGGTGGTCAAAGATGAGATGGCGTTGACCTGGGTGCCCAGATCTCTTTTGGCCCCTTCAGTGTTCAGTGGGCTGCCACCAACGTGGTAATTCATGGAAATGCAGTTTTTTTCCAAAGGGGATGATAACGGATTTTTTGGTGTTAAGCTTCAGGCCATGGTTCCGACACCAGTCATTGGTCTCAGAGACACCCTTTTGTAGGATGTTTGCTTCGCTTGGAGAGTTGATAATGACTCCTAGCTTGCAGTCATCAGCGAGCTTGGTCAGCCAAAGGCCTGTGTTGGTCTAGACTTCTTAGAAATAGATGCCAAACAGGAGAGGGCCCAGGACCGAACCCTGTGAGACTCTGCTCATGACTGGTCGACAGTCTGACTTGTAATCCACAACTTCCACTCTCTAGGTCTGGTCTATGAGCCAATTTGCAACCCACCTAGTGATGTAAGGATTGATGCCTAGTTTGGCGAGTTTATCAATGATACCTGAGGTGGGGAATGGTATCAAAGGGCTTGGCCAGGTCGAGGTAGGCTGTATGCACTGCCTTACCCTCATCCATAGCCTTGGTGACTGCCCAAAGAAGTCTACCAGGTTCAGCAGGTAGGATCTCCCCTTGACAAAGCCAAACTGTGTGGGCTCAAGTTTGGAGATTGCCAATATCTTTGTTAAGCAGGTCCATGATGATGTGCTACATAGTTTTGCATACCAGACTCTTCAGGCTAATGGGGTGATAGTTTCTAGGGTCTGTAGTTGCTCCCCCTTTATGGAGAGTGATGACTCTAGCAGTGCACCATTCTTTTGGGACATAGCCTGAGGTAAGGGAGTGATTGAACAGGGCACACAGATGTGGTGCCAGTTTGTTTTGTAGCTCATGTAGGATGCAGACAGGGATATTATTAGGTCCCATGGATGCTGTATTCTCTGCTTTGGACAATGCAGCTTTTACCTGTGCTGCAGAAAGGGTGGGCACCAGGCTTTCTTCTGGTATTGTGATAGGGTTGGGGGGAGGGGTTAAGTTGGCACTGAATATGTCGGCCAGTATGTTTTCTATATCTGTTGACTCAGTATAGGAGGTACCATTGTGCAATAACTCTGAGCAAATCTGGGTATTGTCTTTGAGGTTTTTGATATAGCTATAGAAGGCTTTGTGGTTGTTTTTGGTGTCAGCCGCAATTCTGCCTTCATAGCTGACTTTAGAGGATTTGATAAGGGATCTCAGCTTTTTGTTGAGACTGATAAGGGAGGTTTTCTAGTCTTGTGACTTCATTTTTTTCTGCAGTTTATTCCTTCTGTTGTAGAGTTTATTGATGGCTGGGGACCACCAGATTGTCTTCCTCTTTATATATAAAAAAAAAAAAAAAAAAAGAGGAGAGCGTCTTCATTCTATTTGTTATGGCAAGGTCCATGAATTTGTGTACATGCTCGTACAGTGCATTGGTGTATGATTCGGCTGTCATGCAGCTATTTTCCATTGGCATGGGTGCTGAGAAGTTAGACACCACTGTTTTTTTAGGAGCCCGCAGTCGGTTTTACAGAAGTTTTTCAGGGTGGTCATCCTTAGCAGAGGGGGGGGGGGTGTAGCTGAGGTGGATATTTCCATGGTGATCAGTTTGTTGTCAGATTTAACCAGGGAGGAATTGACTATAGGTGTGGAGCAATAGTCTCCCATGTTGGTGATAACCCGGTCGAGGATGTTGCTTCCTTTAGTGGGGGTCAGAATGAGCTGGTCCAGGGCATTGGAATTGATAAATTCCAGAAAGCGTTGGGCCTATACATTGGTACTTGAGTAGTTTTCTCAGTTCATGGAAGGGTAGTTGAAGTCACCCATTATGAGAGCATTGGGTTGGACCTTGATAGATTCCAGGGTGCTTAGGAACTCGAGTGAGTCTAGGAACATGTTTAGGGGTCTGTAGCGGACTATGACTTGTATCGCCATCTTACCCAGTGTTATTTGTACCTGAAGTATCTCGTTTGCATTATGCTGGGTTACCAATCTAGAGGTGTGCGAATCCTTTAAGAATATGGAGACACCACCACGTTTGGAGCTTCCGGCTGTATTCTGGAGCCGAAAGTTATGGAATGAGTTGTAGCCTGGGAGCACAGGGTTTTTTTTGCCTCTTTAGACCAGGTCCCTGTTACAGCACAGAAGTCGACATTCTCTATTTTGAGGAGAGCTTCGAGCGAATGCATCTTGAGATTAAGACTTCTAGCATTGAGCAGTGTGACCCTCAGATTGCATTTGTTTGTAGCTATTACAGTGGAATTTTGGTCTTTGAAACAGTGCCTAAAAAAGGCACTATGGGGTGGCAAGAGCCTAAGCCAGTACCCAGAATCCCAGGGGTGACAGATGCAGGCATCTCTGGCAAAGCCATTGAGGTCTGTCGATGTTGTCCCAGGCAGACAGATACTGGATCCCCTTAGAATGACACCAGAAACTTAGCCAATTGTTGAAGTCAATCACTTTTTGTTCATGTTGTGGTATCATTCTAGGTGATGGTAGCATACTGCTCAGGGCTAGGGTCATACCTGCCTGGGCCACATAATCTAAGAGTTCCATCACATCCCTTTACATGTAGTCCAGGGAGGTACTTCTCGGGTCATTCACATCAACATGGACAATGACTGATTCATATTTGTACTTGTGGAGTGACCTGAGTGGATGTGTTATGTGACTGATCCTAGCACCTGATAGACAACTGAGTGTCACCTTCTCCTTGTTCAACCTAGTGAGTGGGACATTAATGTGCCTCGCAATTGAGTCTGCTATGATTAGTACATCGGGCAAAGTGTTTTGCCTTAAGGGCTTGGGTTGAGAGGCACACTGTGGTGGTGAGCTATGTGTTCTGGGGTTGGTGGTGTGTTGTGGTAGAGTGCGTTTCTGTCTCGGTAGTCCCTGTTGTTTGGGTACATTTTTTATTGAGAACCTCCACGAAGGTGTGTGTATGGTTTGTGTTTCTATGTGTGCGTTGTGATGGTTGGTGTTTTCGAGGGCTGTATGTTCTATGTAGTGAGTTGCAGGTGTTGACCTTCTCCTCTTGACCAGCTAGTCTGTTCTTGGTTGGAGCATGCACTGCTTCCAGTTTGGTGATATAAGTGCATCTCTCACAGGTATGAGTGTTGGAAAGTAAGAGGAGATGGTTGTCTGTGTACATTAGACAGTTGCCAGACTGTCTCAGAATGCCCAAGTGCACCAGGTTAGCAGGAGAAAGCACAGGAAATTGCCCTACAATCATACCAGGAGGAGTGGTCATAACTAATAAGTACTGGTGCTGTTGCTGATAGGAACAGCTATTGCTGATGGCACCTAAGTGTGCTACAAAAGCCTGTTAAAGTGCTAGCCGATTATGCTAATTGAAGTGCAAGAAGTAAAAGAACAAGCACGTTCCAAGGAGAAAATTGAAGAGCAGACTTTCTGACGCTGGTAATAGTTTACCTCAGCTGAGCGCCGGTGCGCAAGCATGGGCTTTTAAACCAGAAAGTTGAAAGGGATGGAAAAAATGCCCAATAAACTACAGTTTCTGGACTAGAAACCACGCCTCTTGTGGTAGATATCTGAGAACACATTTTTATGGCCATTATGTAGCCTGATCTTACTAGAAATGGCATCTTAAAGTTAAGGTTTTCTTCATGTAATATTTTTATATGTACTTGGGTTTCCTGTGAAATAAACTTGAGGCATCAACAGGAAAGCTGGCTTCACATGTGAAGAGTGCTGTTTTAGAAGTCCCCCCCCCCCCAAACATTAGTCATGCACTTCATACTGTACACACATGGTCTTGTTCCAACTTTGCCAAGTTAGTCATCCTTGTAGTTCTGGTCTGGAACAGCACGGCTGTTGTATGTAGTATACCTGTCAGAACTTGTCCAGGTGTCATTTTTAGTAAGGTGCATAGTAGTTTTAAAATTAGCAAATGAGGGGTGCAAGTTTTTGAATATGAGCAGAGATTTTAGTTGTCTGAAGGAGGTCACTGTAGTGGAGCAAATATCTCTTCTCTGAGATGTAGTAACTTCCACATTCAGGAGGATTGAAGTGGTGAAGCTCCTTCATAGGACATGGGGGTGCTTTGCCCCTCAGTGTAATTTAGTATCAAGGACGGTACTTGGCAAGTTGTCCTTCACCATAGTTGACCCACTGGACTCCACAGGGAGCATCTAAACTGCATATAACTAGTTTGTAAATGATGTAGGCATCACTTGAGTAAATATGATAAAAGGAGTCTTTAGAAGTCAGGAGTGCAAAGGTGAATATTTTCTTTGTTTTCAGGATTTCTGGAAGAAAGTGGCCTTGGTTATTAAACTTTGTTATTGACATTTGGCTGTTTGAGCTTTTTGCATTGATGGAAGACAGAAATGGAAATTCTGATACTGTTGCAGTCAGTGTGACAAATTTATGAGCATGTTAGAGCATGTTCTATAGCAAGGAAAATAAGGAGAAGGGGAGTAACCTTTTATATATAAGATCAGAACTAAATTTGGAGGGAAGGGGGAATTCTGTGACCCCAGGGACTGGGGCCATTAGTGTGCTCCTAGAGTTATTTTATAGATCTCTATGATGCATGGGATGACTGAAGCAGAAAAATAACAGAATTCTTCTAATGCCTGAGCAAACATATATATTTTTGGTGGGGAGGGGGGTGAATATGCTAGATGTAAATCTGATTTCATTCACTTCAACAACATCTGGGATAGTCATACTGTATGGAGGCATGCCTGAATAATTTAGTAGAGTCACTTACTTGGTTTAGTGCTTGCAAAGTCAACAGAATTTTGTGTTTTATAAGTGGATGCCTGTCCAGATAACAGGTGGCTATCATAGCTTATTGTTCATAGTAAATGTTTGGCCTATTTAGATGTTCCAAATGCTAGTCTGAAAAGTTGGCTTTAATATGAGAGTGCACCTTGGTAAACTACTGTCATTTAAAATGACTCCAGAAATATTGAAGAATCAGAGCTGCCATCACAGGAGCAGCATACCTTTAACTAAAGCCGAAAAAAACTCAACTGCCCTCAAGCTTTGAGAGTTCTTTAATGTTGGGTCCACTGACTTGCCTTCTTTGAAGCTAATTTCTTTGTGAATTTCATCCCTCTATCTTTTTTGAGGCATGTAAATGCTGCTGTGCAGGAAGCCATTTATGCTGTCTGAAGACCTACCTCTTTTTAGTTTGGGAGTTTCAGATCTCCTGTTTAGTGGAAATGTTCTGTGTAATTCCTGTTTGTGTTATCTACCTTGTTTTCCCTTTAGTTGTCAATTTGCCTTTAGATATGAAGGGACAACATCTCATTCCTGATTTCAAATTTTTGAAGCTGTGCAGTGCAATGCAGAGACAGAATAGAGGTTGGGCCTTCTGAGGCTAGGTCAGAGCCTGAGATGAGTAAGGTAAGGGTACAGATAATCTAGCTTCAGCCTTCATCCTTTGCATGAAGTCTCTGAACCCTTACAAGCAATTATCTCATATTCTTGCCAGGAGTGGGTATCTTGAGGTTTGCCTCCTACTAGCATGAATTATGATTAGAAGTGACTTCAGTGTTGGAGATGGACCAACAAGTTTGGCCTCCTGTTCTTATGCCTGGTTTGGATTGTACCTGTATGGTTTGAGTTTTGCATTTGCTGGTAAAGTGTATATTACTAGTGCATTTTTTCAGTTAATTTCATGCTCAAATTGGTGGCACAGAAAAATAGACTAGTTTCACCCAAAGCACTTCTTCAGTATTAAAAAAAAAAAAAAAGAGCAGGAAACCTTGAATCATTTCTTTTGTATACAAATGCTTATATTTAAAACAGCCCACCACTATAAAACGGTTACATGATGTTTCCTTAAAGCAACATACATTAAAAAAGAAAAAAAACAAGCACAGTTAGAAAGTGAGAGGGAACACTTCAGGTGAGGTGATGTGAGAGTCCCCCACCCAAATAAAAACAATGTTAAGTGGATGTAAAAGACAAATTTAGCTAGCAGTTGCAGCTCCTCCCTGTAGGAGTAGGAGTAACGAGCAAAAGAGGTGAACCAAGCAGTGTTGTTTACCATCAAATTCTTTTTTTTTTTTCTCCTTGCCTTATTCTTGACCCTTTGTTATGAATGGGATGCAGCAAACCAATAGTTTTTTTTTACTTGTGATGGTACTTAGGGCTAGTGTGTTGGAAAGAGCCTAATGAAGTCGTGACATAGCTGTCCCAAACATAAGCTGTTAAAAATTCCAACTATGCTGATAAGCATAATGACAAAAGTTTGATATGTGAAGAAGTGTAGTAACTAATTTTATGCATGTTCTAGGTTTTAGATTATTCATTTTAAAACCTAGTCAGTAAACAGATGATTTTAATTGTTTTAAAACACGACTAGCTATCATGTATATGTTGACAGCTATGAGTATTCAAAAATGATGTCCACTTTTTTATCCTAGTCGTATAGCATAGCTTTATTTTTGTTGGCAGACTGTCATACATACATACATACTTTTTATTGAAAGACTTGCTTATAGTCAGTTTAAGTAAATATCACCCATCATAAATTAACACATATAACTAATTACATTTGTGTGTGTGTGTTAACCATCTGCGTAGCCAAGGATTGTGGACCCAGTGAGAGACGTATTGACAACATGTGCATTTCTGTCATGCTTAGTTCCCTGGAAATGACTGATTTGTTGAATGCCTGGAGGATAGGCAGAAGATGTTTTCTTGGTGTTCTGTCCTCATAACTCCCAGAAGTGAATTTTGCAGGAAAATGTTCACTTTTGTGGTGCTATACTGGTACCTGTGCATAACCATTTCTTAGCTACTTGTTAGTTGGGTGCTATAGAACTGTTGCAAATCTATTTCCAGTGCCTTTGTGAATTATGTTGCAGAGTAAAGAACAAAACTCAATGTGCTGAAGTAATTTTTTTGGTGATGGAAAGACTGCTTTCTCTGACAGAGAGTATAGGACTGCCACTATTATGTAAAGAATTATTTATGGGGGAGGGGGCTACTGTAATTCCTGCTTCTGTTTTAAAGAATGTGTGCTTCTGCGCAGGCACTATTCTGATTACTTGTAAATAACTGCCAGGCAAGATTTATTTTACTTTGATACCCATGTACACATACCATTGTGGACCCTTCGGCTTTACCTCCTTTTTCAAGGAATGAGAAGTCAGTTAATGTCAAGGTAAGAGAGTACATGTCCAGGTTGCGCTTGGTGGAAGGTACTGAATCCCATTGCTTAATCTGCCAAGGAATTTTGTCACAGAGAAGAGAGAGGTGCAGGGTGATTAAATCCGTTGATGAAGTTCAAATCTGTGGTTCTAGTGTTTGGCTTAGCAGTTTGACTTGCTGAGATATTTAGGAGGTGTAAGCCCACCAGGTCTCTCATGGTAAGTGAGGCAATGATAACTCTTCAGGAGTTTGAGAGAGTACAAGTACCGATTGTCCACTTTTTCCAAGTAACTAAGGTTCTTAAGCCAGAATTCATTTTTGTAAGGAACCTCCTAGGGTTTCTCCAGTTTGATATGTCTAGTGAGGTACATACTAAAGAGAGTATATATTCTATCATGGGCCTCATTAGTGCTGAGTACAGGGGAATGAAAAACTTTTTTTGGACCTAGATGGAAATATATTTGGCTATTAGTTGTGCCCACTAGAAGAATTTCCTGTGTACACTTGCCATGTGATAATCAAAAGAGAGAGGGAGCTGTCAACTCAAGTCCTGTTTACCAAAAGAAAGCAAGCTATACTTTTTAGTTGTCTATGTAAGCCCATTATCTGTAGACTAGATATAAACTAGGGTAAGCTTCAGCTATCTGAGGGGTTTTTAATACCCATTTTGCAGGTGTCTGCAGATTTTTCTGATTGAGATGTTCTGGTTATCATTATTGAGATTGGACAGTTGGATGCCACACAGGAGAGGACCCAATACAGATTTCTGTGGAACTTCATTGTTTACCTTAGTTCATGGGACAAGTCCCTATTCAAAATCTTTCTATTTGTGAACAAATCAGTTAGCTATTCATTTCATCACAAAATGATCTGTGTTTAAGGATGGATCATAGATGGCTCTCTACCCTTTGGCCAGATTTGGATGTGCTGTATGAATAGCATGACCACTGCCTGTTTGCATAACCCTCTTGAAAACAGGCATAATCTTCTTTGAAGCCGAATCTTTCTATTTGTGAACAAATCAGTTAGCTATTCATTTCATCACAAAATGATCTGTGTTTAAGGATGGATCATAGATGGCTCTCTACCCTTTGGCCAGATTTGGATGTGCTGTATGAATAGCATGACCACTGCCTGTTTGCATAACCCTCTTGAAAACAGGCATAATCTTCTTTGAAGCCGAATGTTTTGTGATCAAGCCTAATGATATCCTTTATAGTCATAAATGAGATTCATTTTTTTGTATGTTGCCTAGTTTCACAGCTGGTGTGCAAGGCTGACTGGCTCCTGCCATGGACCCTGGACATTACTGACCACAGCAGTGCACTATGATTCAAGATCGTAGTTTGTGGCTAGGGCATAGATTATTTATTTATTTTTTTATTTTACATTTGATGACCGGGGTGGTCCAACTGGATATATGTCCATTTTCAGCAGAGGCCCGGGGAGAAAAGCTCCAGGTCAAAACATTAATAAACATTAAAAAGCAGAGATACAGATTTAGCTCAGAGAAAAATAATAGCATTGGCATATTTTTACAGTAACAACAATAAGCAATTAATTACAAACATTTCAAAAGCGATTTAGCATGAACCTACTTTAATAAGACCCCAGGTATGTTGTCTGGACCCATGGAGCAAGTGTATTTTTTTTTGGTTTGGATAACACTAAAAATGTTCTGTAGTGATGTAATAGATTTAGGGAGGAGTTTGAATGGAATTTTCAGGAGTGAAGTTTGGCGAACATATTTGTAATGTCAGGGGAGGGGCTTTGTTCAAGATGAACTCAGGGAAAATGAGTGTTATTTCTTCTTTTCCTAATATAGCTAAGCTAAAGTTAGTTATTTGTTTCAGAGGCTAATCTCTGTTCATTGCTGGCAATACTGATCCTTTATAGTATGTGGTTTTAGCATAGAGTTTTTTGCTCTTGTTATGTCCGTTAATTGAGTAAAAATGTATTTTCCCTTTTTGAAAGTGATACTTTGTTTGTATCAGGAGATGATTGTAATCCCAAATTATACTCTTGCCCTTTTGTTTGCTATTATGTCCCCGTCCTACTAAAAAAATCTCCCCCTTGCTAACATTTTTATTCCATCTGCTGCTAGCCTGACCAGCAAAAACACACTTCCATTGTGTACCACTCTTCCAGTCATATTGTGTGTTCTCGGGGCTGACTGTACTTTAATAACAGATCTGTGTTGTGTTCTGAGATTTTTATTTGCACAAAGCTTTCAGTGCTCTTTGTATTGTGATATAAAAGTGAACAGTTGTATTACAATGCCTCTAATAATTGATTTAGCAGCTGACAACTAAGTAACATTTATCAATTCACAAGCTCTTAAATGACACATTGTATTTATAACTAACCGTTTTGTGCTGTCCCTAGAGCCACTGTGATTATCAGCTACTATTGCTGACCACACTGTACCCAAGTTTGCCTGGTATCTAGTTGCTTAACCAGGCTTTGATGCAGAATTATGAAAACCTCATTTAAGCCAATCACTGCATGCAAGGATATGAAAGTAGGATGGGAGAAATCAGAACGTTACATGGCCTGCTTCCTTCCTTTAAATCTGCAGTCATAAAAATTCCTCCAAACACTCCACACTCGACAAGATTACTACAAATATTCCAGACTGCAATCGCCAGTATAAACATTCTGCCACCGTCAATAAGCAACCACTGCCCAATCATCTTTATAATTGTCAGCCATTCTATAAAACTACCACCAGTATTAAAAGCCTTCAGAAACAAGAGTGGCAGAAATATAGACAAACTTGGAACCTTTCTCACAGCCCATAAATGGAACCATATACTATCCTTGCATGACCGTAACATGGCAGCTGTAAGCCTAACCAACTTTTTACTTCAGCTGCAAGACAAATTCTTCACTCTTAGCCACAGGCTTTACAAACCCATCAAAAACTGAATGGCTGTCCACTGAACTCAAACATCTATTAAATCTAAGGGACGAAACAAGGCAAAAATGGAATCGGACCCCTGCAACTAACAACTGCACCTACTTTTACAGTCTTGTGTAACCTAGCCAAGAAGTCCATGAGAATGTACAAAAGAAACATTGAAACAAATTACCCTCTTACATTCTCCCAAACATTTTTTGGAAAGAGGTCAACTTACTTATAGAAAGAAAACCTCTTCATGATACCCTGTCAAAAACACCATTAAATTTGATACAGCAAAACTTTTTCCAGAAGATCTCCTTAAAGAATTTGGCATCTCCCATGAGTAAGCTCAACACATACCACATATGGTGTATTGCCCACTCCACCTCCATTCATCCCCTCCCCTTCAAATGTGTATGTCCCAAAGAAGTCTCTATTCTACTTGAAAATATTTCCACTGACATTCGTTCTGATGACATAAACTCCTGGTTCATACATCACTGCGGAGGCATCTATGTCCTCCTCCCACCCATGTACATAATCTCTCATACAAAACGTCATGCCATGGATTTGGGAAAACTGAACTAATTAAACCCCTCCCAAAGCAAACCGACCCAAAAGATATCTGTCACTTCCGTCCAATATTTATCCTCCTAATTTTTGGCAAAATTCTGAAAAAGATAGTCTACAGGTCACCTCTCTGTCTATATCCAGTAGTACCACCTGCTCTCCTCCTAACAACATGGACTGTGGTCTGGATGAAGTACTGTGGCAGCCATTTGGTACCTAACTGATGACATCCTGCTAAACTCTAATAGTGGCCTCCTTACAGGTGCCCTATTTATAGATCTGACAAAGACATTTGACCTCATTGATCACTATCTTCTCCAAAACAAACTCATTGAAACGGGTATCATCCAGACACTGCACCCTGGTTTAAACATTTCATCACTGACAGACACTTCAGAGTTAAAATAGGATCATCCTAATCAGAATCTCCACCTATTACCAAAGGTGTACCACAAGGATCCATTCTTGTTCCCCTCCTGTTCTCCATATTCCTTAAACTTCCTTGTGACCTCCCCCATCTCCCACTTATTCTGTGTGCTGATGATATGGTCATTTACCGAGTAAGTCACTCTCACACCGACATTAATGCCAACTCCAGTTGGACTTACATGAGCTCCATTGATGACCCATAAACTATTTCTCAACCCCACCAAGACCAAAGCTATGCTTTTCGGAAATCCACAGAAAATTTAACAAGCATCTGACTTATCTTTGACCTTCACAACCATTCTGTAGAGACATCCACCAACTTCAAATACCTGGGACTGCAGTTTGATCAGTCACTAAACTTCCATTTCCACATAGACAAAGTGAGAGCCAAAGTAAATTCCCTTCTTTTCTGGTCTAAAAAAAGGTCTCCCCTTTTCTGTCTCAACCAGTTAGAGCATCCTTTGGCAAAGGAGTTCTTTTTCCTTCAACTTGAGTATGGGCCCTTGATTTTTACTTCTGCCTCCAAGAAAAATATTGCCACACTCTGCAGATTCTCTAACAGCATCTGATGATTTCATTGTAAACTCCTCTCTCTCTGAGCATCATTTTATCACCCTAGAAGAAGCAAATGGCTACTCATAAAATAAAGATCTAGCCTAATTTTAGGATCCCCACTCCACAAACTATTGACTCGCTTCACGGGGGGGGGGGGGAGACTTCTACAACCTGAGACGCTACTCACAAGCCACACCAATTCTCGTTACCCCAGAACTGCACATACTTTCTCCTCACAGGTGCCTACTTTTTGGCAAGCTGTCCCCATTGACATTTAAGGAAATCGACACTTATTACAAATTCCAAATGCAACTAAAAGGCACTTCTTCATCCAAGCCAAATGCTCCTGCTGTGGAATAGGTTAGGTGGGATGTCCGATCTCCTTTCTGAGGCTCTTCTCCTCTCTCAAGATTCACTAATGATTGACCCACTTTTGAAACTAGTGTACATGTTGTACATTACCCTTTGCTTGATTGTATATTGCACTGTGCTTGTTTGCTGGAATGGTATATACGCGGTTGTTTGTTTTCATGTAATTGGTCAAAACCTTTCTGTTATTACTTACAAAACATTTCACAAACAAAATCAGAGCAATCTATTTCACCCGGGCTGAGTCTGAAATTGTTCAGTATTGATCAGTGCACTTACTGCCCTGGTAAACAAATGAATGCTGCTCACTTGGTCTTCCTCAGATTCTTTCATGTATTAATTTTGATGGGAAATCATCATCTCTTTCTGCAGGCTCTTTGCATCGATAGTGTTCTGTAAATACCCTTGCTTTTCTTTACCATAGTTTTCCTTTTTCTTAATCTGTTTTGTAGAAACCCCGTTACGGGGAGGGATTTTTGAAGATGCTGAAATCACTCTTCACTTGGAGCCAAGTAAACCCGAAGTAGTTTCTTACCAAGTAGTTTTGCTGCTAACCATGTGGGCCAGGTAATACAATGAACAGAGATAGGGAAAAGTATGATGTGGGGCAGCAAGCAAGGACTGATTCCGACCACACCACGTGTCTAATGCCACTGACATGTTGTCTTGATAAAGCAAAGCAAGTGTGCTATTCTGCATTTCTTCTTGCCTCCCACCATAAAATTCTCTGTATAGCTTAAGCATTCTATAGATTCATAGATAATTACTAGGCTAGCTGCCCTTGCGGACCATTTTAAGTCTAACCATTTTCTCCTTTGTGAGACTAATAACCTGTATATCTTGAATGGAAGGTAAACATTTTAACCCTTATACCCTCCCCATCCTAATTATCAGAGCCTTCATCTACTCACTTCCCTTTTACAGACTGCCTCCTTGTAATGCTGCTTTGCTGGCTAGATGTTTGCTCATGGGCTGTTGGTAGGTTTGAAGTGTTCACCAGAGGCTGTCCTGCACAGGACTGGGCTTACCATTCCTTTTCTGTCTCAAGTAGAATATGCCCTTGGTCTAGCTGTAGATTTCCCACTGTCGTTTGTCTTACCACTACCTGCTTTATAGGCAGCTGCTAGCCCATCCCCCCAGCATCTGCTGTAGCTATTATTGGTAATGGATTTCCTTTAAGTAGTCAATGTCTCTTCCCCCCACTTCAGAAGTCTATCTTTACATCAGGAAAACGCAAGTCTTATTTTGTTTCCAATTTTAGTGTACAAAAACTGTCCAGTATGACTTTGAGCTAACGTATGTATTATTACATTTTTTAAATCTTTACACCAGCTTCTGTAGCAAATTGTCTGATGGGGCAGAGAGCAACATGTGCGAAACTAACCTATTTGCCTTCTGAATCCCATGGCTGTCTCGTAATTTTAAAGATGGTAAAGTGGAGAGATTTGTATAGGAATTCATAATGTCACTAGCTTCTGAACATACCAATGAATTTAATCTGTTTTTCCTTGAAACTGTAGATATTTCCTAAGTATTAATAGAATACAGTGAGATTCTTAAGAGTTCTTGTTGTCTTTCGGCTTTTCCCGGTTAGGGGTCGCCACAGCAGAACTCCGGTCCGCTAACGATTGGTAGTTGATTTTTACGTGCCGAGTTACCAGCCCTGACACGCAACCTTCAACGAAGGGAGATTCTTAAGAGTTCTAATGGTATGAAATCACCTAGTTATTTAATAGAATATGTTTGGTTAAGAATTCCTCTCCAAAGCCATTAAAATTGATTTTGTTCTGCATTTACTTGTCATGACTCTGAATTGTGACCTGAAACAGCAGGGCTGGTACAAAACTGTGGTACATTAAGGTGTTAACTTGTGGTAATGAGTTACATGCACTCCTTTGGAGCAATTGTAATTATTTCCACCAACTTACACATGTTTACAGCTAGCTGAAGGAGCCAGCTTGAAATGTGCTCCATCTGAAAAGAGTAATGTATACAATCTAGTGTTCAGTTCATATACACTGAGAGCTATGTATGATTTGCTTTTAGTATCCGCATTTGGCTTCTAGTAATAAGATATAACTGTGCTTGCTAACTTGTGCCATGACTAAAGTATTTTTATGTGGGAAAAGTTTTACCTAGAAACTGTACTGTATACAACAGGACTGTCTTGACTAGGACTTGAAATGGGACAAAACCCTCTCTTCATAATTTCTGTGTGTGTGTCTAATATATATAAAATTTGTGTGTCTTTTCACAAAGCTTCCATCCACATATGTGGCCAACATAAAATGTTTACTTCACTTCTTAACCAGCCTGCTGCATTCCCACAGGACTTTGACATGGAGTAGCCTTCTGTTCCAAATGGTTACTTTGTGCTTTGAGCTAAACCTTGGGGCTGTACCAGACCCATTCAGTTGTATGCTTATGGGACTGCCAGAGCACTACTTCAGATTCTGAAAGGAGAATAAGATGTGCTACACTGAAATATTTCATTGTCTTTTCTAATGGCCGAGGCTGAATCTGGGCAGGAGCCAATTGAATTTTGTGAGCAGTCTCTGTAAAGACAGAGCTCCACCTGTATGTGGGAGTAAGTACTGCAAGCATTGCCCGATGGGAAGCCAGTCTGCCTACAGTGCTGACTTCCGCACACAAGTGGAACTGGATGGGAGTGGGGGAGACTAAGACCAAGCATGTGAGCAGTCAGAAGTAGCACAAGCTGTCTCCAAACTCCTGTGCAGGCAGCTAGCAGTACCCATTTTGTTAAAAACAGGCACATTTCCCTTTGTGGGCTAGTGGTTCCTCATGCCTGTCCCTTGTCAGGGCTGGGGAATTGACAGGTGTGCCCAACAGAGGGAGCAACTTTACTGGATGGCTTCATGACCGTGTAGCTCCACCTGAATGGCAGACCTGGCACTGATACTGAGTATCTAACTTTTTTCCAATTTAGTTCTAGCCATGAATAACTGTCAAAAAAACACCACTTTTTAGTCTCAGAAATATCAGCGTAATTTTGTTTATCCAAATAGAATTGAGTCTGTTATTAGTAAACAGGATTTCCAGTGGTCTGACAACCTGTAACTGCAAAAATATTAAAGTCCCCCCCAGTCTAAATAGCCCCCACTGTAAGTTGAATTTCCCTCTGTATTCCAAGTGCGGTAAAATTTTGCTTCTCTGGTACATTTTCGCACCTGTTTCTCCTTCAAGCAACACAGTTGTATACATCTCTTCAGCAACTGCATGCAGACTGGCAGAGACCTTGGCGTCCAATGTTGTCGTCTTTTTACTTTTGCTCAGGTCTCTCAAGAACCTCCACCCACAATGTATCTAATGTTGTGGTTGCTGTGACAGGGGCATCCCCTCATCCATGTTACAAAATAACATTTTTCACATAATTTGTGACATTTGCATTTGTGGTTCGGCGTAATACCAATAGCAGCATCTACACACTGGTATTCGTGTTTTGACTTGCAGGTTACTGTATAATGCTGATTGTTGCTTGAGTTTGTTGTGCCATTTTTGTCATGTCTCTAATCAGGATCTCTTCCATGTTTTTTCCTGTAATGACTTCCTTTTTAATTCATTGGGCTGCCAGAGTCCATCATGTGCTGCTCCTCTCTGCCTGCCCTGCTACCATTCCCTGATCTAATTGTCTGGTAAACAGTACCACAGAGGGACACCCCAGTACTCCAGCTAGAGAGAGAGAAAACTGTCGTAGTCTAGCCTTCCCCTGAGCTATCGTCTTTCTTAGGACCATAAATGGTCTCTGTGTATGCCATAGGAGGTAAAGCAAGTTGACTATTATAAGTTTTTTTCATCCTGTAAAATATAATCGGAAGAACAAGCAAAGATTATGTACTTTTTGTTCCTCCTTTTAGACCCATCTTCTTCACAGTTGTCACCAACCGCTGTCATTGTTTAACATGTGCATTGGACTTGAGTGTTTTAGTTTAGTCCGTGGGCCCCTTGCATATGGGACATGGGCATTCTCATGCAACAGAAGTTAAGCACTGAAACAGCAGCCATTAATACTGCGGACTTAAGTTACAGCTTAGTTGTAAAATGAATTACTACCAGTGGGGAAAAATACCACAACTGCCAAATTAAAATCTTTAAAAAAATTTGTAAGCCCCAGCATCTATGGCAAATATCACATTTAACTGATGCTATAAGAATGTAGAAGAATGTGCTCATTTGTACTACAGCAGAGCAATCTGTTTTAGTAGCACAACATAATTCTTTTAGAGACCTGTTGAAGTAGCATTTTAAAATTATTTTAAAATGGCAAAAGTTGACGGCTTATCTGTATCACACAGTTTGGCTTCACCTATGTGGGTTGCAATTGTGGTGGTGACTGCCTTGGTAGTAAACCCTATGTAAAATTTGTTTTACATAAACCCTATGTATTTGTTGCATAGGGGATGGTGTATACATTCCATCATATACTATTATGGAACATGAATTAGGGTTTATCTGTGATCACCTTGCTGTCTTTTTTGTTTGCTACTTCTCTCCGTCAAATCATTTTGCTTGCCTCTTAAAAGAGGATAAATGAACAAGTGAAATAAAAAAAGGCAGTTATATCTATGGTGTGTTAACAGATTCTCTTATTGCATAAATATGTCAACATTTCGTTCTGCGACTTAAGATGCCTTTAGTTTTAAATAGTATTTAACTGAGAGGATACTTGAAAGTGGTATCCATGATGTCAACAGGAAGACCTTCTATTGTGAGGTGCTAGAACTTTGGTTTTGTCCTTTTTTCTTTTTCTGATGTACCTTGAAGTGTGTAGTTTTGGTAAAGTTTCAAGTTTTCTCTAAATTGTGTTCATTTGTGCTTGGTGTGCATTTTATTCTGAATTTACTTGTGTGCACACTTGCAATATTAGGCTATTGCTTGTTGATTTTGCACTTATTGTATTGTTTATGAACTTTTCTGTCCTGGATTTGGGTCGTTTTCACATGAGACATCAGTTTGGGTTTGATATGCCTACCAAAAGACCTTGACCCATTTGTCAAATTTACTGCCTATTTTATTACAGTAGTTTTGTAAAGATGAAAGTAAAGTCTATGCTTTGAGTAGCACTATATTGCCCATCCGCAGTGCATACAGTGGCTGATGTTGCATCCGCTATTCTTTTACTTTATGTAGCAGTAGTACCTTCAGTTTCTGCTGCCACAAAGTTAATTTTGCTTTTAACAGTTACGATAAAATTAGTAGCAGAAACATCTTGCTGTTCTTGTACTCGCCAATGAATTACTACAACTTTTTTTTTTGTTCTGGGTAATAAATTGAGCATGAGAAAAGTCAAATGCCATCCTTTTATTTTTTTTTATCATTACTTTTCTCTAACACACACACACTACGCTTTATTTGAGGAGCTAAGATTTAGCATTACTTCGAAGATCTCCCATAGAGCATGGTGGTAATGTGGAATTCATGCAGTCCCATGGTTTTATTACAAGCACTTTTCTCACAAATGAATTTAAGTGATTAACACTGTTTAGAATATAAGGAGGAATTTATTCTTAGGATCTTCTTTTATTTATTTCTGTGTGTGTGTATTTGTGTTTCTCTTGGCCATGACAAAGTATTTTCTTTAACATTGTGTGCTATTATTTTCCAGCATAGATAACTAGCTTCTTTCAAATTGTGCCACCATCCTCTAACAGCAAGGCAACATTAATTCTGTCTGCTGAGGACAGTCATGTGACACTGTCTGCTGGTAGCATGAACTTCATACATTTAACCTTTTTTCCCATTTGAGGATAACTAGAGTTTGTTCCTTTTGAGGGCATCTGCTGCAGTAGCCTGTGTGTGGGGATTAGTGTTGTGGAATATGAGAAGAATGTTTTCTTGCTGGCCAGCCCTTCACAGTACATGAAGTCATGGTAGTCTGTGAATGCACCCCCCCCTTTATTTTGCATTTTGGTTCCTCTGTGTATGACATTCCACACTTAAAACTGGAGCTGACTTTGGACAGCCTCAGTTATATACTATATGACACCTGAAAACTTATGCTAACCTCTGATTCCTCCTTTGCTGCTGTGGCCTAGTGAAGTAAACTGAAAGCATCTTGGCCCTCCTGTTTCCTTAGCTAGTATTGTTGAGCGATTTTTTATTTTCTGAACTGTTTTCAGAAATATATGCAATATAAAACCGTATAAATTTGGATTTTATTTCCTGGATTTTGATTAATAAATATAACTAACTCTTGTTTAATGTGAGTGTTATAGTTGTATTTGATTTCTGAATAAGGATGCCAGTATGTTTATTGATATGGATATTAAGTGACTTCTGAAATTTCCATCTTTGTTCAAATTGAAGGTTTTCCAGTCTAGTTCTGCACCACAGTTTAACAGATGAGTACATGCAAAGTAAGTGATAGAATAGGTAATGCGATAATGAAAGATTACTATCTAGTTAAAGGTTGGGGGTGGAGCTTACCCTACACTTTGTGAGCACAACACAGAGAAGGTAATGTTGGATAGGATGCCAGTCTCACTCACTCACTCACTACACTACACCTGCAAGCAGATTAGGGGGTTGTCGGTTCAATTGTGGCATATATTTGAGATAAATAAGGAAACCAGAGAATATGAAAAGATATACAGACTCCACAGAAGGCGTCCAACCTGGAAACTGAACTAGAAGACCAAATAACACAAAATCTATGTCTAACCACTGCTCTTGTCTGTAATTGAGGATGGTCAGTATAACTACAGGGACTTTCTTGTTTTCACTTTGTAGGTAAGGGGTATTCTTTTCTCTGCAGGTTAATTTTGTTTATATTTCTATGCAAATATATGTGCACATAATGCAATGTTTTGCCAGGTTCTGTTTGCCTGGGTTCTCTATGTAACTTCTAGGAGATTGTTGCTTTCTAGTATTTTTTTACTTTTTCCACGGAGACAATGTATTACTTTTTTGGCTTTATGGATATTTATGGTTTTGGACACACATTTAATGGAAAATGGAATTAATAACCACTTCCATAGTTGTGGATTTCTGCCCCTAGTTAATCGTTTCCACATGAGAAGGGACTGTAGGAAGAATTGTTCACTGTGTTCTGAAATTGTCGCTTGCAGTTCACTAACATGGCAGATGCTGTTCCATTTACTCATAAATCACAGCCACTACTCCTCTGCTGTCATTCTAATTTCATTTACAAGGTTATGTGCCTGAGCAGACTTGAGTTTTATCGGGTAGTGAGATGAGTGAAATAGACTGAGAAAGGATCACCCGGCTGTGAACCTGTGTTTGAGAAAAAGGGAGAGTTTACAAGAAGATTGGGATACATCAGCCTCTGGTAGTTTAGATGGAAGAAAAGGATACAAGTTTTTGCAGGATGTTGGACTCCCGAGAAGAAGGTGGGTTAAGCAAAACACTGGTTATAAGGACAGTGGTACAAAGAACTTGGTAGCTGAGGTAAAGTAAGTATTGAAAAAAGTACCACAGAAGGAATGGAAAATTGACTGGGGAGGCAGCTAGTGAAACGTGATCTACAGTAAGGCTGAAATGCAAGGGAAGAACTGGAAAGGGGCAGTTTGTGTGTACAGCTACAGTATGGTCAACCTTGCTTACCTTCTGCAAGCATTTACAGCTTGGCGCCTTTCTCGCTGCACTGCGTCCTGCTCCAGGCCTCACATGAATAGTATGCTTCTGCAAGTTCCTGTCCTGGTGTAGTTTTCAGAACACTACTAAAGGAGACCGGATGGAAGAATTAGAAAATACCACTCAATACCTTCCCTTATGTCCTTGCTTGTACAAGCTGACAGTCTGTCAGCAGTGAGGGTCCCAGCAACTCTTCCCACTTTTGAGTACCTTCAATTCTCTACCTTGAGAACAGGTGTCAGAAGTTAATCCGCCTAAGGATAATTTAATTGGATTCTAAATTGTCCAGGTAGCATTTTATTGGCAAAACTTAATATACAATTTCCTTCAGGTTGGCAGTCTTGTGTCTTATTCAGTCTTATTCTTACAAACACAGTATCATATGTAAAAAAAACTGGAATGGATTGTAAGACTCAATGGACTTAATGACAAGATTAACATTAAGCCCATTTTATTAGGAAGGGATTTGCTTAAATGATTATATTTTTAATTTTTATTTGTATAGGAACTCACTTTGGTTGTTGTAATATTTATTTGTTATATTTTTTACATATGATACTGTGTTTGTAACATGCTATTGCAATTTCTATGGCTGTTTGCTCTGTTGCTTTAAATGTAGATGGAGATTTTTGCACTTGCTTAATTGTCATGAATTGGTATAAAAGGAGCTTTTAAGTTATGATCATTGTCTGATGAAGTGGCTTGGTCCACGAAAGCGCTCACCGTTTGTTTATTGTGGAAATAAATTTTTATATTCTTTTACTTCGCAGCCTTGGTCTGTTGCTTCCAGTATTTTTATGCAATAATAACAAGTATGTGAAAGATTTGCTTAATTCCTTGTCAGATTACCCATTTAATACCAGCCTCAGGGAGGGTCAGAACATAAAATAATTAAGCATTTCTAAAAAGTGGAAAATATGAGAATTCTGTGAAGTGGTACTTGGTAAGAGTGTTTATAGGAACTGTCCAGAAAGTGCACCGTGCACATTGCTATAATTCTTGTGTTGTCACTTTTTTTTTTTCTGGACCTAGAAAAGGTACTTCTAATTGCTTGAAACAAATTCTTACAATACCTCGTGTGTGTGTATCTAATATATACATATAGAGAGAGAACACATACACGTGTGTCTGTGTAATTTATATAATATTATTGTGCATGGATTGCTGTGATTATGTTCTAAGATTGGAAAAGATAAACATGCAACTTGCTTCTGGTGCGCAAGTCCCAGCCTTAATAGCACTTTCATTGGTGTCTACTCTGAACTCTTCCCAAATGTCTTGCCTCATATACTGTCTATGGACCTTTTACAAAGGTCGGTCTATAAGTAATGTAATTTAGAGTAGCATTTAAAAACTGCCCTGACTCTTTCTTCCAGTTATATTTACTTGCTGTGCATGCGACAGTACTAAGTGGTTTACTGGATTTCAAAGGAGGTAAACACTTTGCACTTTTGTCTACTCCATGTACTATCAGTTACATAAAACTCTTGCACTATAAATGGATATGATCGTGTCTCACTGATCGTAATGATGATATTGTCTGTCCTCTACATAGATGCCAAGAGTCACTTCTTGAGCTTCGCTCTTGAGGTGAATTTGTTGGCATCCATATCTTGATCACATAATGATACGGTTACAATCAGAGACACAGTAATCCTCTGTTTTATATTATATAATGCGGGTGTATGTGTAAAATATAAATATATCACCATGTGTACATTCTCTTACACAGTTTCATTTATTTTATTCCTTACTTTTAATCAATTCCAGCCATGTGCTACATTAACCATCCTACCTCTGCACTATTTTGGCCAGTTAATTGTGTCCAGCATGCATACTTGTACGTGTGTGTGTGTGTGTATGTATATATATATATATATATATATATATATATATATATATATATATATATATATATATATATATATATACACGTGTGTGTGTGTATGTATGTATGTGTGTGTGTGTATATGTATATGTATATATATATATATATATATATATATATATATATATATATATATATATATATATATATATATATAAAACATTTTTTCACCCTGTAGGAACAATATATAGTTGTACAGAATTTTCTTGTATGCACTTTAAATATGAAGTAATACATTTAGATTTATTGTCTTGATCTGTGCATGGTGTGAATTTTAGCATCATGTTCCTCACATTCGACATCCACAGGTGGTATAACATTATCAAGCTTTCATTGCTTACTGTAAGCGGTACAGAATTATGCTGCATGCTTTTTGCACTATTTAACTCCTATAATAAACTGTGTTTATGCTGCCCGTTTGTGAGCAGTGCAAGACAGTTACCCTACTTTCCACATGTCATTTTTTTATTGGCATTTGATTGCCCAGTTTCAGCAAAGGCCCAGGGAGAAAAGCTCCAAAGTATCACAGTAACATTTTTAAGAACAATAATTTTACAACCTTCAAAAATAATACAATAACAAACAGTAAGTATACAGTTTAAGCAATTGTACCAAATTAGTGTGAAAACATTGGTCAAAGAATAGATACAACTTGTATGACAATGATTTAATGTTTGGAGACATTTTAGACAGTTTAAAGAAATTAAAGGTAAGTTAGTATAATACAAACAGGAACTTCAATATGAAGGGGGTGGTAAATAAAGGGTTATGGAATATTTAGACAGCAAGTCTGGGAGAAAGGTTAATTGAATTAAGGAAGTCTATGAAGAAAGGGGAGAAAGGAGGTGTAAGGTATGAATACGTACTTTTTCATATTTAAGGATCCAGTTTATCCTGGGGTTGAGCAAGAACCGAACCAGATTGTCTTCCAGAATGGTTTTAAAAGACTGGAGGGGGAGGGTATTGACGTGATGGATACAGGTAAGGAGTTTCATGCCTTAACTACATAGTACAAGTACAAACAGTGCTCAGCAGATCTGACAGGTCTGTGGACAGAGAGGAGTTTTTGGTCATTTGTTTGTGATGACTGAGTGGAAGATAATTGTGTCGAATGATATTCAGAGCTTGACAAGCAGATGGATGCTAGATAATTTTATAGATTGTGAGAAGCTGTGCACATGTTAGTTGAGTTGACAGGTTAGTTCTAACCATTTTGGCTTTTTAGTGCTATATAGTGGTGGGCTCTGAAGGGGGTATTTGCTGCAGATGTAGCTACTTTATTACAGCATTGTTAAAATTTTGCTTTTTGTAATGGCAGGAGGTTAATAAGGATGGGGGAGCACCACAATGTATTGAGGGGAGGAGGTAAACAGTGGCAGGTGTCATTTTAGTTGCATTTGTGAGAGAGTTTTTGACTCTGTAAAGCATCCCTAGTTTTTGATGATTTACATTAAATAAAAAAAAAATGTATATCCAGGTTGAATTTAAGATTGTCATACTCTATCATCACCAATAATTTGCTATGAGAAGTGACTTCAATGGTTGTGCTATTAAAAGAAGGTAAATTTCAAGGTTGTTTTTGGTTATGAGAGGGTGATTTGGCAGGGGGGTAGTCGTTTATATTTTTTTGAGTTAAGCGTGAGTTGTGGCTTTTAAATGCTTCCTGCATGTGTTTTTTTTTTTTTTCATTGTGCCAGGTTCTCTGATGCACATATAAGTGTGGAGTCATCTGCGTATTGTATTAGGGAGGCCTGATGTGTGGAGAATGTTGGTGAAAATGTTAGAGGAGGGGACCAAGGATAGAGCCTTGTGGTACACTGGTGGGAACTAGGAGATATGGAGAGAAGGTAGAGTACCACTTTACTGACTGATACCTATTGGACATATAGCTTTTGAACCCTAGAAGGGTCGGCTGAGGTTGATCTAGTGAGGGCATTTGAAGTAGAAATTTGTCTGACAGACTGTTGAAATCTTTAGATAAGTCTAGAAATAAGGAAGAGACAAGTTTGCTGTTATTTCTAGCTTTATTGCCAGTATCTGTAAAGGTTTAGAAGTGCAGTGTTGATACTGTTGGTGGGGGGGATCGGAAGCTGTGTTGGGGGATAGGAGTTCTTACTGCGGGAAATAGTTTATCAATTGCTCTTGAATACATTTTTCAAGTATTTTGGAGAATAGGGATAAGATTGCTGTAGTTGTAAAGTTTGTGATGTTTGTTGAATTTCCTCCTTTGTATACACAGATAATGTGTGATTTTTTTTTTCCTCCAGAGAGAGAGAGAGAGAGAGAGAGAGAGAATGTGGGATTCCTGGATTAAACTACTTATAAGCATTGAGACAGGCTAGGCAATGCTATTAGCTGCTGTAAGTGGAAGGGTTATCAGTTGAAGTAGAGCTTGGTTTGAATTTGAGTTTTTTTATATAGGCTGTGGTCATAGTTTTAAAGGTGAAAGTGAATGTGGTGACGTAGCTGTTGTGCAGGGTTAGGACTAGATGTTGGGGAATTCTTTGTCCGAGATGTAAGATTTCTTTAATGGCTGACTACAATTTTTTAGGGGTATATTTACTATTCTGAAAGCTGTTGTATATTTTTGTCTTCCTTTATTTGCTTTTTCGTACAGTTGCAGAGCATTCTGAAGTTTTTGAGAATTTGTGGTATTTTGTTTTTGCCATCCTTTCCACGTTTTTTTTCTTCATCATGCATTAGCATTCTCCTCTTTTTGGATGGCCAAATTGCATTATTTAATTTTAGTCCCTCCCGGTAAGGAGGTGGAAAGCTATTTAGGAAAGTTGCATACAATTTATTTACAATATCATTTAAGGTGAGGATTTTTAGAATGTTCCAGTTAATAGATGCTAGGGAAGTGAGGATTATTTCTGGGTTAAACTTGACACATTGCATGTTTTATAAACATGCTGTTTGAAAGGATGTGTGCGATGTCTGATTATACAGACTGGAAGATGGTCACTTAGAAAGTCTGATATTATTATATCTGTGGTGGTGAATTTGCTCGAGTCTGATACTGGGATCAAGTCTAGTAAGGAATTTGATGTCTTGCTGTAATGTGTGATGCTGTTAGTTTAGTTGTGTGAAACCATAACAGTTTATACTAGATGTAGGGGAGTTTGAGGTTATGTCCAACCAAATGATATTGAAGTCACTTTTTTCATGTGGAATTGTAATGGGTATCCAGTGTACGATATCTTTTAGTGTAGCTATGTTGTTTCCAGGAGGGATGTAAAAGACAGGAAAACCATGTATTTATTTTCAGGAAATAATAAACTGCTTGTTGCTTCTTCTACTTTGGACAGAATAGAAGAGTCTTCGTGGGTTTGGTTCAAACAGCTTTATTGTATACAGACACATCACAATAGAAGTTTACTGACTTTAACTTAAGTAACTTCTATGCAAACTAATTACTGCAATCATATATGCTCACTGTCTTGTATACAAACGGCTGCAATCATACATGCTCACTTTCTGGCTGCACTCTCAACATGGCACTGGGAATATCATGTGCCCAGTATTTATATGTGCATATTCAGTCTTTGATATGCTTCTTAAAGATACAGCACATACACTCTGATCTACACTGCTGAATTGAATATTGGTATTGGCCTGTTGTAGGGTAAAGTGTGGTAGCTGTTGGGAAAGTATTGGAGCAGTACCGCCACCATTCATCTCTATATACATTCATTATAAATATTATAGCTGGGGAGGTGTAATTTCAGAATAGTTCATGCTGGGTTTAAGCCATATTTCAGCTATACCGAGACTGTCAGGCTTCTGTTTAGTAATCTAGGCATATAGTTGAGCAGCTTTATTTCTTATGCTTCTAATATTTATAGTGGCTAAAGTTCGAATACTGGGGTGAAGGTAGACCATTGTGGGGTTACAGTAGTGTGTGGAAGGGAATTCTGTTAGTTGTGGTAGGTGGGGCATGGATTAGGGTGAATGTCTCCTCTTGGGAGGATTTTAATGGGGTGGTATTAATTGTTTTGGAGAGTAAATTTTACAGTGTGAACAACTAATGCAAGGTATATAAGACCGTGGCATGCACTTATCTCCCATGATTAACTGCACTTCTTTTCAGTGCAAGTACTGTGCGAATATGGAACACGCTTCATGATTTCCATGTTTCATGTAATAAATTAACTGTGCATGTATTTTTTCCCACAAGTGAGGAGAAAGTCCTGATGAATCACATTTTATTAATGTTTTGCAATGTATATTGCATATGCATCTATGCAACTATATAGGGTCCTTTATCCACTGTGTACAGAAGCACATGTCACTTAGTTGACTTCACGCAGAAGTAAGCTTTTATTGCACACACAAATATGCTGTAATTGCTAATTATGATAGCTGTAGCACTCAGATAAACTGCCAACACCTTGCATATCACAGCTATACAACACATTTCACTTCATGCACTTTGAGAATAGAGTAATAACTGCCAGAGCGTATCAACATGGACTGTTACATCACAGCAACATATTGCATTGTGCCCTAACGTAGTTTACTCAGTGCATTGAAAAAAAAAGTAAGCATGCAGCTGCACACCCCAGCAACTTACAGTGCAGGTAACAGTTAACAAAAAAAATACAAAACAAAAAAAAAAAAAAAAAAACTCGAGTGCGCAGTATATCCACACACGTTACTCGTTACCAAAAGAAATTTGCTGCTATCATAGCTACATGCCGTGCCTTTAATCAAAAAGAAAAAAAAAAAACAATGCACTAGAGCAGTCTACTGCTTAATTATAGAAGAGAGTGCTGACTAACATTTGCAGTGTAGTGCTGTACTGCATTCGCAGAAAAAAGTGCACGTTCTGAATAACAGATGGCTTTCAAAGTGCACTTAAGTAATGCAACATTAGTCAACTTGGCACATTTACTAGTAACCTGTGACAGTCAGTTTTGGTGTGTTTAGACCTTCTTAATGCATGGCAGTAAACTTTATGTTGTATGCAGCTGAACTACTTACATTAACAGGCAGCGGGGTTCGCTGACCTGGTTTGCAGTGCATTCAAGGTTTTTAGAGATGTATGCCTGTCAGTGGGTAAATTCATGAAATGTATGGTGTACTGAGCTCATGGAATAACTACTGTAAATGTTAACCTCCCAGCTTGCCGAGTTGCAGACTGGCTGACAGCAGTATGGTACAGCCTCCATGAGGTATTGGATGTTGCAGTAAATGCTTAAGTATATTGCATCGTTTAGCTACCTGCTTATAATGATGCACATGCTTTCTGTATTCTGGGAAGTCCTACATTTCCAAACACAGCATTATTGTTTGCAATATCTGGTGGTCCATGATTTTTCAGTAACGTGGATACTAAAGCGTGCCTGCGGTATATGTGGTATGCTTGGGTTCCTGCCTGAGGGATAGGAACAGTGGGATGGATGGGAGCACACAGCAGAGCCAGTCGTACTGATTTATCAAATGCTGCCTATGGCTTGCAAGGTTTCTGCCTGTTGCAGCACAGAAGGTGTGAATTGGTATAAATCCAGCACATTGTGAATCTGTTAGTGTAACTGTAATATTAAGTATGATGGCTGATAGCGTTTTTGCAACTTTGTATATTTGGGAGGGTTGGTCTGTTATTCATATTGTGTATATTTTTTATTCATTTCAGTCAACAATTTATGTATCGTGTGATAACCAGACAAAAGTAATCCTAAATGTCAAAAAATCTGGAATTTGTTGCCGGTGTCTGCCTGCATGTTTCCAGGATAGGAGAAGACCTGGTCAGACTGCTGATGTACATTTGGCACGGGTAGTGGCATGCATTTAGGGCAGTATACTCTGGCTTTGTAAGAATGCATTCTTGTGACTGCAGTGTAGCGTGTAGTGTGTATTAGCTGTGTGGGAATGGTAAAGTAAGCAGCTTAAATATATATTGCAAAAGAATGTGTAGTCACATACTTTAAACATCTGACAATTTCTTAGAGTGGGAATTGCAACTTTGCATGTCATATACAGTGGTTATGATATTAATGTGTGTGGAGGCACAATAATATGCTGTGGAGATGTATTTTACTTGTTGATATTTTACATTTCTCTCATTAACCATACTGTTAGTAATGTCTATAGAATTGAATTGGTCACCTGACCTCTAAGCCCTCTTGTCTGTGGACCCTGCTTCTGTGTCTATTAGTGCTGGTCTATCACTTAGGATCCCCTATTCCTTTCTCTTTGTTTACACTTATATCAATCCTTGATAGGGAAGGCTGCTTTTAGCCTGCAGTCCAAATGTATTCTTGGCCTGTTATTTCTATTACCTTTCCCTCTCTAATGATTTGCTTCCGATACTTCGGTTCCTTTGCCAGTTTTTTTTTTCCCCAGTAAATTCCAGCTTCCTCTTGCCTATTCTCTGTATCACTAATTGGAGATTCTCTTGATTGGTATAACTGCATTCTGCATTCCAGTGTTGGCTTAGTTTTTAGAATAGTTTCTGCTGCTTTAACAATAGCCATATAAATATTATATTCACAATATGTTTAAGGATCTGCATCTAAAAACCCAGTTGCTCCTTATTTCTTGAGCTTCCCCCATTTCATGATCATTCCTTTCCACTTTTGCTTGTGCTATGTATGGGAGCCTTAACTGTGTAGCTCTGAAACACCCCTTCAGATCAGGTAATCTCAAACCACTTTGTTCTATTGGAAGTATCAGCTTATCCCACTTGACTCTTGGTCTCATCCCTTCCCAGTTAAAATCCTTCAGCTTTTTATTTAATAATTTCTGTCCACAACTTCTCATCTGTTTGGTTAAAAATATGTCTGACCTGTGTATAAAAACTTTCACTGCTTATTATCTTGCTGTCTATATCCATAAAACGGAGCTTTCAGTTTCTCAGTTTTTGTATTATCTTTTGTTTAGTCTCTTCTGACATATCCATAGCTGTCATAACAGAATCCTTTATAACCCATGTTCTTAAGTATGTCATTTTGTCACATTCCCATAAGTAGTATCGCTGAACCAATTATTGTGTGGGTACATAGTTTATAGCTGCTGCCTTTATTTTATCTTCATTATGGAATCTTAGGAAAAGAAGCTGATTCAGTTGAGCACTGTAGCTTTCAAAGTGTTTAACTACCAGTATTTTATGTGAAAGTTTGTGTTGAGGTATATGTATAGTTTTACATGAGTTCACTGCTTTGTAACCTGCTGAGCAGCAAGATTGTGTGAAGGAGAATGTTTGTTTCTAAGCATGCTTTCAAAATAGTGCCTTGGAGTGGACCAATACTGTTTTCCGGAAATGTAGTGATGTCAGGAGGTAGGCTTGGTTGCACAGCCAACATTTTTCTGCTGAGTTAAAATGTGAGATTATGAATGTGCCACTTAATTCTGATTGTGTGCTCGGTACAGCAGCTAATCGGATCCTAAAACACTGAGGTGACAAAAATAAACTAATGCAAGGGGCGTCTAAAATGTTCCATATCCCCAAGTTTTCCTCCAATAAGCAGGATAATAATCAGTCCCAGCCTATGACTGCCTCTGTCTTAGTTCATGCAAGTCATTGTCAGTGGACTATATGGAAGGGTGGGATCCACAGACCACGCTGCTTCGCTGGGATGGCCAGCATCTGTCCCTTCTAGGGTTTCAGTTATTGGAAGAGACACTGTCTACTCCATAGTGCCTTTATTTAGGCAATGCCAACCTGATAAACATACCAACATAACAAAATAAGCAAAGGAAAATATGAAGGTATTACTGATCAGTTCTGGGAGCCTAAGCAAGAAACTGCACTCCCCTATAAGCCCTTTTGCCCTGGAAGATGTTGACATCTCTATAGTGACTGAGGCATGATTTAAGATAGTGGGCAGTATTCTGGCTATGCAGACTATAGTGCCCTCCGCACATTTAGAACAACTACTGTGCAGGAGGGGGAAAAAGGTGGAGTTTTTTATTTATTATTATTTATTTTTTTTTATTTTACATTTGTTGACCGGGCTAGTCTAGCTGGATACATGTCCATTTTCAGTAGAGGCCCGGGGAGAAAAGCTCCACAAAAAGACATTCGACACAACACTTGTTATACAAAAGGAAAATTTTACAAATGGGCAGTAGTATATAATTAATTCATAAGCAAAATAAAGAAATTCAAATAGGTGCCTTTTTTTTTTCTCCGTGAAATTGATAATTAGGAAATAGAAAAACAAAAGTACTGTAGAAAGCTAGTAAAGATTAGAGAGTCTAGGAAAAGGTAGCAGAGAAAAAAAGTTTAATCAGGGTTAGTACAAGGGCAGAGCCAAAGGGAATTAAGCAAAGTTTTTAGATGCTTCTTGAAAGTAGGTAAAGAGGTAATTGCAGTAAGTTCACTTGGAAGCTTGTTCCAGACAGGTGCAATACAGTTGGAGAACAGACTGTCCCCAGCTTTGTTGTTGGATTTATAGGAGTCTGCTAGAAGCTTGGTGGCAGAGCGTAATGAACAGATGTTTTTATAAGGAGTAATAAGGGAACTAAGTATAGTAGTATTAGCAGGCTGACAGAAGATTTTGTGGGTGATGGTTAGTTGCTGTAGTAGAATTTGATTTTGTAGTTCTAGCCAGCCTAGTTGTTTAAGATTAGAGCAATGATGGGTACGAAAAGGGGCTCCTGTTGCAAATCTAGCTACATTGTTATATGCTGTTGCTAGCTTATTGAAATTAGATTTAGATAAGTTTGTAAAAATCGGTGAGGCATAAAGAAGGGTAGAGAGCAGGTGTGTTTGTGCTATAGTACTTCTGGCTAAGGTTGTAAGGTAGGGTTTAAGCCTATAGAGAGATCCAAGTTTTCTGTTGACTGACTTGATGATTAAGTTAATATGGGAATCAAAGTTGAGATTGTGGTCTATTGTGACACCAAGAGGTTTGGTAGTAGGGTCAGGGGATATTATAGTGCCGTTGTTAGAAGTTATATTGAAGGTAAAAGAAGATGACTTTTGTGAAGGTATGAAAAGTAATAATTTAGTCTTTTTGGGATTCAGTAAGAGGCAATATTGGTGGAACCAGTTTTCGGCTGCTGAGAAGACTTTTGTGTAGTAGCCTGAAGCTCAACTGGGGATGAAGCTGAACATATCGGTGTTGAGTCGTCGGCATATTGAATACAGATGGATTGTGGAAGGGACTTATTTAGGTTGTTAATAAAAATAGAAAAGAGTAGAGGTCCCAGTACTGAGCCTTGTGGTACTCCTATTTTGATAGGAAGAAGAGATAAGTGATTTTCCCATAGCACTGCTTGTTGTCTATTATCTAAGTAGGAATTAAACCACTGGCTAGCCTGAGAGTCTAAACTGAAAGATTTAAGGATGTTTAGTAAGAGAGGATGGTTGACCATATCAAAGGCCTTAGAGAGGTCTAAGAATAGAGCTGAGAACAGCAAGTTGTTCCGATTTTTATTAATGTGGTCAGTGAATGACGAGAGCAGTGGTGGTGCTGTGATGAGGTCTAAAACCGTGTTGGCAATCTGCTAGGAGATTGTTTTGGAGGAGATGGTCAAGTAATTGCCTATGAACACATCTTTCCATGATTTTAGCTAGTGGAGAAAGTAAAGCTATGGGACGGAAGTTCGAGAGCTCATTTGAGTTACCACCCTTATGTAGTGGAATGATATGAGAGACCTTCCAGAGGGTTGGGATAGTGCCTTCAGTTATGGTTCGATTAATTAAAATGGAGACAGGAAAGTTGGCTGCTATTTGTAGGTACTCAGCTGGGATGAGGTCAGCTGAGGGGGTACAAGGTGTAAGTTTTGTAAGTAAGGTATAGATGAGATCTGTCGAGACAGGTTGTAGTTTGAAAGAGGGGGGATTATTGTTTAGGGAGTGAGGTACTTGAGTGGACTGAGAAGATAAGGTTGATGCTAGGGTAGTAACAGTGTCTGAGAAAAATGAGTTGAAAGTGTCAGCAATTTGAATGGGTGTAGTCTGAGTGAGGTTAGAAGGAGTAGGTGTTTTGGAATTGCCTGGGTGTAGTAGTTTGTTGATACCGGCCCAGAATTTCTGAGGGTTTTGATGTTGTGTGTATTGGAATTTCCAGTAGTCATTTTTTTTATCTTGGAATATTAGTTTCTTTGTTTCGTTTCTAAGTTGTTTAAAGATCTGGTGGTCAGCTGGGTTTTTGGTAGATCGCCATTTGTCCCAAGTCCTATTTCTGAGTAGCATTTTTTGTTTGGTTTCCTTAGATAGCCAAGGAGCCGGCTTAGCTTTGGTTTTTATTAATCTTGTGGGGGCATGATGATTGAGAATTTGGAGGAATTTGTTGTTAAAGTATAAAACAGCCTCATCAAGAGAAGTATTTTAGGGGAGACCAATTGCAAGCTTTGAGTTCTAGTTGGAAGTTGGCTTGCTTGAAATTAGTTTTGTTCCTGGTAGTTCTGAGTTGTATATTATTGGAGATAGGGCTTTTTAGTCTGTTGGTGAAAGTGATTTGATGGTCACTAATATTATCAGGTAGTGTTCCTGTGGTATAAGTCAAGGGGTTGCTATTAACTAGAATGCAGTCCAGGGTGCTCTGTTTGGAGCTGGTTTTGTTTATTCTTGTAGGGACGGTAATAGTTTGATTAAAGCCATAGAGGTTTATGTGTGAAGTGGGTATTTGGGAAGTACAACAATTCCAATCAATATTAAAGTCTCCTAGCAGTATAGTTTCCTGAGGGAAGGAGGTTGAGAGCCAGCTCCGAAGGTTTTCAAGGGTATTAATATTGTTACCTGGTGGGATGTAACAGCAAATTATATAAATGGATTTATTTATATTAATTTGTAGTTGTCTTAATCTTTATCCAGAAGGTATGTGATGTATAGTTTTTGCAACTGAAAATGTCAGTATGGTTTGCTTTCATTTATATACATGTATGATGAGTAATCATTCAATAAAGATATTTCTTATTAAAAAAAAAAAAAAAATCAAATATTCATCCAGAAGAAACTCTCAAGGCTGGTAAAACAGCATGATGCACTATAGCTCTTCATGCCCAAATAACAATCAGAAAGGTCCCATACCATATATTAGCTAGCTATAGAGTCCCCTGTATGACAAGAGAAAGCCACAGTGCCTATCAACAGGAACTAGAATCACTCGGTATTAAATCCAATAGCCTTCTCCTAGGTGATCCGAACTATCCATCTATAAACTAGTGGTGGCGAATGTTTCCCAGTGTACAAGCACAGAGCTTCCTGGACTTTGTCAATGCAAACACCCTGGAACAGTTAGAGTACCGACGAGGGGATAACATCTTGGGTCTTGTCCTTAGTAGTGTGAGAGCATTTGGCACCATCCTTTTGCATCTCTTCATTTGTTAAGTCTGACCATCAAGTAGTTGCCTTTGAAATAAATTTGAAACTAGAGATCCCTTCTACCCAAGGTACCTTTAGAGATTTCTTTAAGACAAACTACTTAAACCCAAGTGATACTTCAGCAATCTTCAAATTACCAGCAAAGCTGGTTAGCGTCACTGAATATGCAGAAACGTACATCACCAAGCTATACCAGCTTGTAACCAGCTGCATAGATGCAGCTGTACCCCATAGGAAAAAGTGCAGGACAAACCCAGTTGGTGGAACCCTAATATCAACAAACTGTTTAGTAAAAGTAAGAGGAGTAATTCCCAGAATGTTAGAGTCCATGTCAGTGAAATAAACAACTCAGGAGCTTAATAAAATCCACCAAAGCAAGTTTGAGGCTAAAATAGCCAAAGATAATCACAAGGCATTTTTTTAGTTATGTTTGTAATCTCTTAAAAGCACAATGCATCAATGCACTGAGCTGATTGGGTACAAAGTTACCTACACTGAAGCTGAAGATATAGCAAACCTACTGGCTGATTAAATTTAGCTCTAACTTCACCCCTTTCTCCCCAATGGCTGTCCCTCAAGGTATACCTGAAACTGTCTCACCTGCATCTATTACACAAGACAAAGTCCTAAAAGTGCTGTCAAAAGCTACTGCATCAATGAGTCCTGACAACATCCCTAGATGCATCTTAAATAGCATGAAGCACATTTAGCCACACTTCTAACAAAACTGTTCAATCTGTGCCTCCGTACAGGTTTTGTACCAAGTGAATGGCGAACCGCTATAGTCATTCACACCCATAAGTCTGACGATTCTCTTATGCAAAGCTATGGAAAGACTTATTGAACTAATCAATCGGGACATGGGTGACCGCCAAACAATGGACCCATCTCAGTTTGGATTCATCATGGGCAGGTCATGCTTACTCAGCCTTGTGGACTATTTGAAAAGGTCTCCAAAGCAACGGATTAAGACAAAATGGCACGCACTGCATACTTTGACTTGGCCAAAGCTTTTGGCGCAGCCCTCCCATAGTAGAAAAGCTAATTCAACTGAGAATAAACCCCCATGTCACCCACTGGATTGCAAGCTGGCTCACATGACGCAGGAAATCAAATTAGTGGAATTACCTCCACAAAGAGAGCAGTCATTAGTGGAGTCCCTTGGGGTTCTGTACTGGGACTTCTCTTGTTTGGCATCTACTTTTCTGAAGTAAAAGTCAATACCAAAGTGTGTCACTAAGTTTTGCAGATGACTGCAAACTAGGAGCAATCACTGAATCCCCAAATTAATTGGCTATCCTGCAGGAAGATTTGTCCCAAATAATTAACTGGTGCCAAAATCATAAACTGAATCTAAATTCCAAATACATTATTGTATTCTTTGGGAATTCATCTACCCCAGGGAACTACCCCAGTGACAGTACACCCCTAAGAGGTTCACCCAGTTCGGCATTTGGGAACATATATGAACAGTGACCTAATTTTTGACCACTACGTGTCCATTGTTGTAAGAAAGTCATCCTGTATTGCACTGCTTATAAGCAAAGCAATTGTGTCTAGATCTGGGGATGTCATCGTCGCCCTTTACTCAGTCCTCATTAGGCTAATTATTGAATATAATGCTCCCTTTGGCATGTATGTGTCCAGACACATGCAAAAACTGGAATGCCCACAGAGGTACCTTACTAAAATGATATAAAGCCTACATGGACAGACTCAAAGCCCTGTCCTATACTCTGTATCCTACAAACTGCTAAAAGGTGACCTCTGTCGAGGCATTCTCCAAACCAAAAGTGAAGGATTTACTGCATATCAACAAGTCCAGCAGCATCAGAAATACTCTGTCTAGAAATCTAAACCTCTTCTGCAAGATCAAAGGAACAGTTTGGAAGGACAGGTATATTTCACAGAGGATAGCACTACTCTGGAGCAGACTTTCCATACGCATTTAACAAAGTTCATGGCTGTCCATATTCAAGCACAACTTGGATCTATGGATGGGGAAACATAATATTTTACCCCAGGACTGCCCCTTGTACTGGTAATGGACAGAGGTAGCTTCTGTATGCTTTATTTGATGCATGGGTCCCCTAAAGTTATCTGTTGTATGATCCCAGTTATTTTTATTAGGGGTAATATATAGTTGTCAACCATGGGATGGGTTAGGTCAATCTCTAACCAAATGTGTGTGGTTAATTTGAGCACTAAAAGGAAAATGATTTTACTTAAAATGACCCACGAGGACAGCTAGCATAGGACTGACTTATGAAGAAAAATCAAGGCACTAAAATGAAAGTCAGGATGGGATCTCTACCAAACAAGGTTCCTTTCCCAAAAAGAATACCCCCTTCCAACATATGACTGTATTGAGGCTTAACACACTCATTCCCAGGTTCCCTGTCTCAAAAGTTTGTTCTCAGCAAGGTGGCCTGGCTGTCATTGGTTTCTGACAAATGTGTGCTTAACATTGTGGGCAGAGGTATCTGGTGGCAGTGGAAGGAACATCCTCCTTCATTTAGGGGCATGCCCCCTCACCCATCAGACAAGTCTTCATTATTCCCTCCCATTCTCTGGCACATGGATGGGTGTGGTTAATTTGAGCACTAAAAGGAAAATGATTTTGCTTAAAATGACCCACGAGGACAGCTAGCATAGGACTGACTTATGAACAAAAATCAAGGCACTAAAATGAAAGTCAGGATGAGATCTCTACCAAACAAGGTTCCTTTCCCAAAAAGAATACCCCCTTCCAACATATGACTGTATTGAGGCTTAACACACTCATTCCCACGTTCCCTGTCTCAAAAAATTTGTTCTCAGCAAGGTGGCCTGGCTGTCATTTGGTTTCTGACAAATGTGTGCTTAACATTGTGGGCAGAGGTATCTGGTGGCAGTGGAAGGAACATCCTCCTTCATTTAGGGGCGTGCCCCCTCACCCATCAGACAAGTCTTCATTATTCCCTCCTATTCTCTGGCACATGGAGTCGTAGAGCCGGTCATTCCTTCAGAGAGAATCAAAGTTTTCTACGAGTTTTTCTAGTCTCCAAAAAAAGAGCTGTTGTGGAGACTGGTGTTGGAGCCATCCTTTTGAGAACTTTTATCTGGGTCCCCAAGTTGAAGACCTTCACCATGCTGCTTCTTCTGCATCACTGCTTTATGGTGACCTTGGATTGGAGGATGCATGTTTTCCAATCCCCATTTCTAATCTCTTCAGGAGATGCCTGAGATTTGTTTTGCCTAATTTGCACTCTGTTATCTGTATTTCCTTTGGACTGTTCACTGCACCTCCAAGTGTTTACGAAATGTCTTGCTGCAGTAGTGGCTCACTGTTGGACTCTTGGCATTCACATTTTTCCTTACTTGGATGACTTTGTCTGTATCCACGTGTTTCAAATCCCTACAGAAGGTCATGGCCTTACTGTCATAGCTAGAGTTCAAGTTGAACCTTCAGAAGTCATGCCTGACACCCTTGCAAAGACTCCCCTCCCTGGGGTACTTAATCAATGTCTCCAGGAGGAACATCACCTTCGTAAGAAAATTCCTACAAATTCTAGGACTTGTCACACACAATTCTGATAGTACCACTGGGCCATCTCCATACGAGGAAAATTCAGTTGCATGTCCAAAATTGTTAGCACTCAGCCCAGTTGCCAGTGCTGGACAACGTAAGGTGAGAGTTACAGTGGTGGCGCACACGGTTGATTATCAGCCCAGGACTTCCCCTATTCCTACCTGTTCTGGCGCAGTCTGTTGAGAGATTTGTCCAACTTCACTTGGGGAGCTGTGTCCTTGGGATTAAAAGTTCAGGACACTTGGAGGCCCAAGGATACATGTAAGACATAAAGGCATGAATCACTGCTACCATTTCCTTGATTGAAGGCTCTTCACCACCTATGGACTCTGGGTCCTCTTCTTGTAGTGATTGACAACACCAGAGTGATGTGGTACCTCGACAAGCCAGGGGCTGCAGGGTCTTAACCCTCTGTGCCAGTTTGATGGTGTGGGAGCTGGCTATACATCATTCTCTGACTCTTCAGGCATCATGCATCTTGTCTGAGCAAAAGGTTATGGCAGGCAGACTAAGCAGATCCTATGCCGGGGGTCTGCAACCTTCACTACCAAGAGCCATTTTTGCCCCCTCTCCCACCAAATAAAATTCAACAGGAGCCACAAAACTTATTTTGACCCCTAAAATGAAAATAACATAGTATATAAAGATGTTCTTCATCTCACATTGCTGCAGTCCTTACACTTGGGTAGTCCGCTGTCCTCGGTCGGCCCGAATATCAAAGTATAAGGCTGATGTCGGACAAGGCGCATTTGACTGACATCAGGACGTCAGGGTACAAATGCGCATGACCGACGTCATATCCTCAGTCTTTTTTGCCGCATGGTCCGATGCAGAAGCAGCATTGCAAGTGCCGGTTGGCGTTCTGAGATTTTTCGATTTCGAAGTTTCAGACCGAGTTCAAAGTTGGCTAAGTACCCCGTTGGGGAATATTTTGGTTTTTTCTTGCCTCAGTGATTTACCGGATGTCAGAAAAGTCAATAATTGCATTTCTTGTGGGAAACAGATACCGCATAGAGATTATCATACTTTGTGTATTCCTTGCTTAGGGCCTGAGCATGACGTTGTTGGCTGTCGCTCTTGTGCTAGATTTAATAAACGCACTATAAAGAGAAGGTTGGATTGTGCAAGGTTAGTCTTTGGGAAGCGGTGTAATTATAAAATGCCGTTGGATGCTCCGACGCCCGCTTCTTTGAAGAAGCGCAAGGACAAGGCAGTTAAGCCTAGGGTAGAAGAACCGTCTGTACCGGACGCCGGTTCTTTAGAGGTGTCGGTGGAGCCGGTGGCTCCACCGGAGGTTTCTTTGTGTTCCCAGGGTGAGACCTTATTATTGCAAGATGTGGCCTCTCAGGAGGCAAGTCAGGCTGAGGGGGCTTCTCAGGTTACTATACTCCCCTCCCTTCCTAGGGTGGCTAGGCCCTCTCCTTCTGTTTCAAAGGCTTCTCCCAGGGGCAGGCCAGGTTTGGCTTCAGTTGGTGTTACCCCTAGCTCTTCAGGTACTGTGCCCAAGAAGCATATGCTTAAAATGGCAGAAGATTTGATTACTTTAATTAGGGGTTCTATGCCCCCTCCTGATAAGAGACCTAGGATGGAGCCTGAGCTGGGGGGTTTTGAGCAGACTTCAGATGTTTCAGAGTCTTCGGCTGAAGACTTGCAGGAGTATTCTCCTTATTCTGATTCTGATGTGGATGATTCTACTCCTTCTGCTTCTCCTCCTGAGGGTTTTTCTTTTTCAGAAACTCTTCATTCCATGAGGGAGCATTTTAAGTGGGAAGGTCAGGACTTCTCTGATTCCAGGAAAAGGCTTAGGGAATTTTGTTTTAACCCAGCATAGGCCATAGGCTATACCTCCTGTTTTGGATGTAGTAGAAGATGATTTTACAGAGGCTTCTCTTAATGCTGATTCTTTGCCTCCTGCTCCTGTTAAGCGGATAGGTATTACAGGGTGCCTGAAGCTCATAAGTATCTTTTAAGAGTCCTAGGGCTGACCCAGAAACTGTTAGTCAGGGGCCTAAAGGTGTTAAGGCTTCTGTTGTTAAGAATCCGGTTCCTGCAGACAAAGAGGCTAGGGCCTTGGATAGATGGGGAAAGAAAGTTTATACTTCTTCCACTCTGGCTATGAGGGCTTTGAATTGCCAGTTTCATATGTTGAAATACCAGAACTATCTCCTTTCACAATTAAAGTCTAAGGTTGATGCTCTGGCAGTAGGTATTGATTGTAAAGAGTTGCAAGATTTAGTGCATGTTTCTGAACAGGTGGGTAAGCATTCTTTGCAATGTGGTTTTGATGCTGTACAGGCCTCGTCTAGGGTGGCTGCCACTGGGTCAGTTCTTCGCAGGCATGCCTGGCTACGGGATCAGAATTTGTCTGATCATGTTAAAACGAGGATTTTAGATGCTCCTTTACAATCTGACGTGTTGTTTGGTCCTCCTGTTGAGACAGTTTTAAAGAAAATGGAGGACAAGGCTAAGTCTATGCAGACTGTTAAAGATTTTTGCAGGTCCAGCCTCCAAAGTTTAGTAGAAATTGGCCTACTAAGGGGTGGACGTATCCTTCTTATGATTCCCAGTCTAGGGGTAGATCTAGCCGTGGTAGGGGCAGAGCTCAGGGCTCTTTCAGGCCTAGAACAGAGAGTTCTCCTGCACAATCTTGGTGAAGGCAGGGGTCAGTCCTTTCGTAAACAGACCCAATGACCTACCTTTTCAGCTGCCAGAGCCTTCTCGTCTGGCAGCACCTTTGGGAGGAAGGTTGGCACTTTTCAAAGAAAATTGGAGTTTAATTACCCAAGACAGATGGGTATTGGATATCATACACCATGGCTACAGGTTTTATTTCCATACCTTGCCTCCTTTCAAAGGCATGCCAGACGTTCCTCCTCAACAAAGAATAGAGGCTCACAAGCAGGTTTCTCTGTTGCTCCAAATAGGGGCCATACAGCCGGTCCCTATGCCAGAAGTGGGTCTAGGTTTTTATTCTCGCCTGTTCCTAGTACCAAAGAAGGGGAACACGTGGAGACCAATTTTGGATTTATCTACCCTCAACACTTATCTGGACATTCCCAAGTTCAAAATGTTGACGTTGCAGCAGCTTTTACCTCTGCTGGGCAAAGATCATTGGATGGTAACTTTTTGGATCTCAAGGAGGCTTACCTTCATGTTCCTATCAGACTAAGTTGCAGGAAGTATCTGCGTTTTCGAGCTGGGACTTCTCACTATCAGTTCTCTGCATTGCCCTTTGGCTTATCTACTGCGCCCAGGGTGTTCACGAAAGTTCTGGCTCCAGTGATAGCTTTCTTCAGGCTAAAAGGAATACAAATCTATCCTTATTTGGACGACTGCCTGATTCTGGCTCAAGGAAGGGAAGAGCTTCTTCATCATTTGGAATATGTGATAGCAGTGCTAAGATGCCTAGGGTATTCTGTGAACGAAATAAAGTCCAGTCTAGTACCCTCTCAGGACATGTGCTTTCTGGGTGTGAGACTGAATACAGCATCCCAGATGGCCTTTTAACCCCGGACAAACAAAAGAGTCTATCCCTTTACTTCCATCAACTATCTCATCAGTCCGTGCTGACTGCAAGGACAGTCCTTCAAGCATTAGGGTTCATGGCATCTTGTATTCTGGTGCTTCCCAATGCCAAACTGCATATGAGGAAGCTACAATGGTATCTCAAAATGTATGGACACAGCACTGCCAGGATCTGGACACTGTCATTCAAATAATACCTTGCATTCAAAAGGAATTTTTATGGTGGGCTCAGGAATGTCACCTAAACAAGGGACTCTCTGTGACCCGGCCAGAGGCGAGTCAGATTTTAACGACAGATGCCTCAGACAAAGCTTGGGAGCTCATCTAAATGGAAAGTGGATACAAAACAAGTGGCCTGTCAGACTACAACATCTACATATCAACATGAAGGAGATGTTAGCAGTCCAGTTTGCATTAATAGCTTTCAAGGAATTACTTCTTCCAGGGCAGGTGTTGATTCTAACAGACAACACAACTGTCATGTGGTACATCAACAAGCAAGGGGAACGCATTCTTATCCTCTATGCAGGCAAGCAATGATTTTGTGGGAGACTGCTCTCAGTTTACAGCTCAATCTTCAGGCAAGGTTTCTGCCAGGAGCACAGAACTCCTTAGCAGATGTGTTGAGCAGGCAATTATGGATCCCCACGAGTGGAAATTGGATCCTCATGTATTTCAGAAATTGACAGTGTCATGGGGAACTCCAGACATAGATCTGTTCGCTTCTCCACTGAACCATCAGCTGCCAAAGTTTTGCACAAAAAGGTTTCATCCCACAGCTTGGAGAGTGGATGCTCTTTCTTTCAATTGGAGCAATCTTCATGTGTATGCCTTTCCTCCTCTGCCTCTCCTACCAAAGGTACTTCTAAAGGTCAGACAGGACAAGCCAAGGATGATTTTAATAGCTCCAGATTGGCCTCGACAGCACTGGTACCCATTATTGAGAAGTCTGGTATGGAAGCCACCATGGCCTTTGCCTTCGATTCCACACCTGTTGTCACAGGAGGACAGCCATTTGCTGAATGTCAAACTTCACTCTCTTCATCTAACAGCCTGGCATATTCTGTTTTGAACCATAGAGGGTCTCAACTTCATAACAAGTTTTGAATGTGATTTTGGAAGCTAGAAGGCCTAGTACAAGGAAAGTGTACGCAGATAAATGGAAGAGATTTTTATTTTGGAGTGCAGCAAAGGATTTTGATGTTTCTGAGCCTAATTTGAGTGTGGCTCTTCAATATCTTACTGAGTTATTGGACAAAGGTTTGTCTTTCTCTTCTATTAAGGTTCATGCTGCAGCAATTTCGGCTCACTATGATTGTGACCCACCATTGTTTTCTCATCCTTTGTTCAAGCAATTTCTTAGAGGGCAAAGAATATAAGACCCCACGAAGAGCTCCTACTCCTGCTTGGGATCTCAATTTTGTGTTGGAGAAACTCACTCTACAACCTTTTGAGCCTGCAGCTACTTCTGAGTTGAAATATTTATCATGGAAGACTGCTTTTTGTTGGCAATTACCTCTGCAAGAAGGGTTTCTGAATTGCAGGCCCTTATGGCGGTTGAGCCTTTCTTGATTTTCCATAAGGATAGGGTATCATTACGTACTAATCCTTCCTTTATGCCTAAGGTGGTTTCTAGTGTGGCTTTAAACCAAACTATTCATTTGCCTACTTTTTATGCAAATCCCCAAAATAAAGGGGAAAAGATTTTGCACACTTTAGATGTACACAGGCAGTTGCGTTATTATTTGGACAGAACTAAAGGGTTCAGGCAGTCTCAGCAGTTGTTTGTTTCTTTTGCTTTGAGTTCTCAGGGCAAACCTGTGTCAAAACAAACTATTTCTAAGTGGATTGGGTTTTGCATTGCTTTCTGTTATTCCCATCATGGCAAGGAAGTTCCAGCTGGGATTAGGCCTCATTCCACTAGGGCTACTGCCACTTCAACAGCTTTTGCGGGAGTGGCAACCAAGGATATTTTGGAGGCAGCTACTTGGAGTTCAGTGCATACTTTCTCTAGGCATTATCACCTGCCACTTTACTCTAAATCCAGGGCTGGTTTTGCCACTGCTGTTTTGCAGGGCATTTTGGCAGCTCCTGCTTCCTTGTAGCTAGCCATCCTCCCTTTCCTCTGCTTTGGGATTCTACCCAAGTGTAAGGACTGCAGCAATGTGAGATGAAGAACATAGTACAGTTTTGTACCTACCATAAATGTAGATGTTCGAAGATCCACATTGCTGCAGTCAATTCCTCCCTCCTTCCCCTCTGCAGTTAGAGGTGTTTGTGTGGGTTGGGTTGTACATATTGTGTATATTGTATATATTGTACATATAGTTAGTGCAAGGGTGGTTGGTTGTCTGCTGTCTTTTGGTTTTGACCTTTATTTTTAGGGTCTTCTGACATCTGGGGCAAGAAAAGACTGAGGATATGACGTCGGTCATGCGCATTTGTACCCTGACGTCCTGATGTCAGTCAAATGCGCCTTGTCCGACGTCAGCCTTATACTTTGACATTCGGGCCGACCGAGGGCAGCGGACTACCCAAGTGTAAGGACTGCAGCAATGTGGATCTTCGAACATCTACATTTATGGTAGGTACAAAACTGTACTTTAATAGTTATTAAACTAAATATAAAAGAACTAAGTTTAAAAGAGCAATATTTAAAATCTGTCCCCATTTTTGTTCCTTTGTTGGGATTGCTCGATCACTTGCAGTGTGTGTGTGTCTGTCTTTCATATCTCTCGACCTTTTAGAATAAGAAATCTAGACAAAGGCATAAATAATGGGGCACAAAGCCCCCAAAATAGGGACCCTTTTTAAATATTCCTCTTACAAACTTAGCAAGTTGATAAAATAACAGATTTTGCATTAGCATTTAATTTTCTGAAGCGTATAAAGTCTGAAACTCAAATGTCTATTTTTTTCTGACTTTAGCCCTCAATTATTTGCCAGAAACCCACAATTTTATGAGAAACAGACCAAAGCTATGGGACTAAAGTCAGGACATTCTGAAAAAATCTGCACAGTTGAGAGGTTTTGTGTGTGTGTGGTGCAGTAGAGTGGCCATTATTTTTCAAAGCTACAGGGAGCCACTGCAGAGGGAGTGGAAGAGCCACATGTAGCTCCAGAGCCACAGGTTGCAGACCCCTGTCCTAGGCAGACCCACACAAGTCACAGCTCAAGGCAGTGGTGTTCCAGGATCTAGTTGAGATGTTGGGAACACCTCAGATGGATCTGTTAGTCTCCTTTCAAAACAGGCAGAAGCAGAAATTCTGTTCCAGTTATTCTTGCAGCCATGCCTGTTGGAAAGACTCATCCTTGTTCCCTTAGAAGGGAATGTTCCTGTATCCATTTCCACTGATTAACAAGATACTTCTGAAGATTCAGAAAGAAATGCCAAAGGTCATTGTGGTGGCCTGCTATTAGTCCAGGCAATCTTAGTTCTCCCTTCTAATGGTATTGGTCAAGGGCAATTACCACATACTTCCCCACACTCTGGATTTGCTGACAGAGTTTTAGGGGTGACTGGTGTACCCCAGTTTGGAGTAACTGCAGCTGACAGCCTGGATGTTCGAATCCTGACTCCGTTTAGGTACTTGTTCATGAGGATGCAGCATGTGTTAAAGGAGGCCAGAAAACACTAGAAAATATTATGTTTACAAATGGATGAGGTTTTCCAATTGGTACCTAAACAAAACAAAGGGTCCCTTGAGGTTTAACATGAAATATTTATATGAGCTAGTTCAGGATGGAATGTCATATGCATCCATTAGTGTGTTTAGCTGCCATCTCTGCTTGTCTGCCTTTAGATTCTCTCTCTCTCTCTCTCTCTCGTAAAGCGGTTCATAAACGGAGTATTGCATATAAGACCCGTTTGATAGCAAATTCCTCCTTTGTGGGATCTCAACTATGTTATGAAAAAATTGACCTTGCCACCTTTTGAACCTACTGCTCAGGCATATCTGAATCTGTTTCATAATGTGGAAAATTCGCTTTGCAGATGTCAGAGCAATAAGTTAAGCAGTCAGGTGTAAGCTGTCATGTGAGACAGCCTTACATTGTTTTTCAGAGGGATTGGGTTGTGTTTTGCACTAACTCCTCTTTTATGCCAAAAGGTGTCTCAGAATTCACTCTGGGTAAGGGTGAGATGATGCTTCATACCTTGCATGTGCACTGGCAGCTTTGGTACTACCTTGACAGAACACAACCCTTCAGATAGGCCGAAAGGCATCTTATTTCCTACACAGAGGCGGTCTTGACATTGTGCACGTTTGACAAGAAGTATGATGGACATAAAATATATATCATGGAATGTGTTTGATATCAAATGTTATAAGTAGGAGCATGCCTTTGTCACCTAGGCATATTGGTTTGGTGCTAATTCTCCCTTATAACTTCCAAATTATAGTAGGGCATGCTTAGCCAGTCATAGTCCATGCATGTGATTTTTTCTTTCCTGTGGAAAAGACGTTTGATGTGCATCATAGTTTAAACTTAATGGTCAGTTCTGACTTGAAGATGTTTTTGAATGTAAAAGCTAGAAACAAACTTTGATTTTAGACAGGTGCTGCCACTGATTTGCAAGTAAAGCTTTCCATACATTGGACTTGCATAGGGCAAAAGATGATTCAAATTATAAGTGGATGGATACTGTCAATTTCCTCCTGTTCTTACTTGACACTTTTTTTCAGGACTGAGCTTAACCTCAGAGATTCCAGATGTCTCAAGTCTGAAAACTTCTACATTTGCTTTCTAGCTGGTTTCTTTATTTGCTTTGCAGTCTTCTTTTCCCTGTTTTAATTCTTTTTTTTTTTTTAAATTTCATCGGTTATTCTATTTTGCCATTCTCGTTTTAACTCTGCTGTCAAAATTCGTGTTCCCATGGAAGCAAATACCAGTTACTGACATGCAGACCCAGAGCTTTGTGTTTGGTTCCACATAATCAGTGGTATCTGTAGACATTAGCAAAGAAACATGCTGTAGAATTATTTATTTATCTTTTACAACAAAGTTTCAAACGGGAGTTGTTTCACGGTTGTATCAGTTCATTCCTCTTTTTCTTTTTTGGTGTACCTTTTTAGAAGACTGAAAAAATAGGGTAGTGAGAAAACCACTCCAACCCCCCTTTCCCCCAAAAAAATGAAACCTGAAGGGAAAGGGTGCTTCTTAATCACCTAGCATGATGTCTGGTTGTTTAAGTGTGGGTGGGAGTGGATATTGTGTGGCAGCCTGACTTCAACTGATCTCTTATGCCTTGTGGTTACAGAAGCTTTGACTGCTGTCCTCTTCTGCTGTATGGAAAGTGACACAAGCTTTGAGCGATGCATTGTTTTATTCCTCTACCAGTGCAACATAACCTCTAAGAGGTTGAGAGGTATACACACTGTGCATGTAAGTTATAACACATACTGGGTTGTGTATGGAACAGATGCTTCTTACAAATTGACTGCTGTAATATATGAGCCAAATGAACAGTAAATAAGCACCATGAGGCTGCAGATTCATGTAGTAATTGAGAATTATAACTGGGTGTTTTATGATGAGCAGTTTAATCTGCAATCTATTTTGTAAAACAGAGCTTGTCTATAATTGCACTTGAATGAAAAATGATTATTATATAAGACAAAGTTCTGAAAAGCAAATGGCTGCCTATAAATTAACTACAGTGAGGGGCTGCAAGTAACAAAAAGCTTGAAGTTGACCATGATCTTGGTGTGATAATATACAACAAGAAGGAGAATTTGTCAGAAGTTCTCCATTAATCATTTAAAATGCTATATTTAGTACCAGGTTAAGTTGTCCTGTCCAAATAAAAATGTATTTTTTCATATATTTTCTAACATGATTGGTGCCAAAGTCATAAGCATATTTTCAGCATGTAAGGGTGGTTAAACCTCTCTCAGATTCAGTAAGAGGTAAGCAGTTCATGGGTGTATGAATACCAGTACAGGAGAAGGGGGATTATGTGTGCGTGTGTGTTTGTTTGTTGTGTGCGTGTGTGTTTGTTGTGTGCGTGTGTGTTTGTTGTGTGCGTGTGTGTTGTGCGTGTGTGTGTGTTGTGCGTGTGTGTGTGTTGTGTGTGTGTTGTGCGTGTGTGTGTGTTGTGCGTGTGTGTGTTGTGCGTGTGTGTGTGTTGTGCGTGTGTGTGTGTGTTGTGCGTGTGTTGTGCGTGGTGTGCGTGTGTGTGCGTGTGTGTGTGTGTGCGTGTGGTGTGTGTGTGTGCGTGTGTGTGTGCGTGTGGTGTGTGTGTGCGTGTGGTGTGTGTGTGTGCGTGTGGTGTGTGTGTGTGCGTTTGGTGTGTGTGTGCGTTTGGTGTGTGTGTGTGTGTGTGCGTTTGGTGTGTGTGTGTGTGTGTGTGTGTGTGCGTTTGGTGTGTGTGTGTGTGTGCGTTTGGTGTGTGTGTGTGTGTGTGCGTTTGGTGTGTGTGTGTGTGTGTGCGTTTGGTGTGTGTGTGCGTGCGTTTGGTGTGTGTGTGCGTGCGTTTGGTGTGTGTGTGCGTGCGTTTGGTGTGTGTGTGTGTGCGTGTGCGCGTTTGGTGCGTGTGCGCGTTTGGTGTGTGTGTGTGTGTGTGCGTTTGGTGTGTGTGTGTGTGCGCGCACTTGGTGTGTGTGTGTGTGTGTGTGCGCAGCATATGTGTGTGTGTGCGCGCGCACTTGTGTGTGTGTGTGTGCGCGCGCACTTGTGTGTGTGTGTGTGTGCGCGCGCACTTGTGTGTGTGTGTGCGCGCGCACTTGTGTGTGTGTGTGCGCGTGTGTAATGTGTGTGTGTGTGTGTGTGCGCGCACTTGGTGTGTGTGTGTGTGTGCGCGCACTTGGTGTGTGTGTGTGTGCGCGCACTTGGTGTGTGTGTGTGTGTGCGCGCGCGCACTTGGTGTGTGTGTGTGTGTGTGCGCACCAGAGTGTCTTGGGGTGTCTTAGCGCATTTGTGTGTGTGTGTGTGTGTGTGTGTGCGCATTTGGTGTGTGTGCGTGCATTTGGGGGTGTGTGTGTGTGCGTGCGTTTGGGGTGTGTGCGCGTTTGGTGTGTGTGTACAGAAGGGGAATTATGGGCAGGTGTGTGGACAGGAGAAGGGAGATTATGGGAGGGTGTGTGGCTAAAGGCAGGCATCACATCAGAATATAGTGAATTGCTTACGAGACCACATATCCATCCCCCTAAACATCTACATCTTCTGGCAGTATATTTTGACTTGCCACTAGTCTGCGAAGCAGGTGTGAACTGATGTAGATTCAGAAAGGATTAAGGCTGCTGCGTACTAACCAGGTGGGGAGCACTTAACTTTTACTGAGTCTTGTTTTGTGACACTGATGGTGATTGGAACCATAGAAAGATTTATTTAGCTGCACATTGCAGCAGTAGTAATCCAGATATTGGGACTTTTTTTTTGGGGGGGGGGGTTTCCTCAAGGTTAATAGGTATTGGAGTAAGTGTGTGTTAATATTTATCTATTGTAGCAGGGAAGCTTTCACACCTGCCAGATGTTCATTGGTTTCAGACACTGACTTTTGAGTTTGATCAAGTGTAAATATGTTTGCCTTGAATCCATGTGATACTTTTTTGGCTCATTCAACAGGACAAGATTGACTTTTATCATTTCCACTGGTGTACGCTGCTGGAGTCAAAAGCTCAGCAGTACAGCCAGAAGAATTAGTGAAAACGTGCTTTTGATAAAATGTTATAGATAAGGTAGAAAACTGGAAGAGACCACATAGTACATAATTTGCATCTTACACATGGCTGTTACTTGTAGGTGACCATAATTTGCAGCCATTGCCTATTGCATGAACAATTTAGCATCTTGTTTTTTTTAAATGTATAATGTTGATAGTGTTTTTCCAGAAAATGCATTTCCTTGCAGTTAATGAAGGTGTCCAGTATTTTCACTTAGTGTGTGTTGCTGTACCATTTGTGTAGTCCCTTCATTTCAGTAAATCCTTCTTATGATGTTATAGTGGATATTTATTTCCCTTTTAATGCATACAAATCAGCCAGAGATGGTTTCTGAGTTTAGTCCCTTGGATGTTTCTTAGGGCTGCAGTACTTGCTATACGTATATGTCTAAAATTGCAATAACGGCACTGGTGTTTTTTTTTCCTTATTTCTGATAACTGGCATATAATGTTTTGAGAAATAAACAGGTGCAAGCCTAAAGGTGTCCATTATCTCAGTTATCTGTCAGAAATGTAGGGTTTCCAGTTCAGTGCTGGAATTGTATTTTAACCCAGTAAAAATTTAAAATTTGGTTTACCGTTGAGGATAACAAGGTTGGGGCATGGCCATATTATACAGATGATCATGTTTGCCTTTCCTCCAGCATTCTCATCTGCTTGTCATTTGTTATGATCAGTGTCTTTTGGGGGGAGGGTGGAAGAGAATCTAGTTGTGACATGGTCAGAAAATGATTCTCTCTCTCTCATTTTTTATTTATTTATTTATTTTTTAAATGTTTCAAATGTTCTAATACCATGACAAGACTGGGCCACATTCCTGAGTTGTTGTGTCTTTGTCTTTCTGCTTTTCCCGGTTAGGGGTCGCCACAGCGGAACTCTGGTCCGCTAATGATTGGCAGTAGATTTTTACGTGCTGAGTTGCCGGCCCTGATGCACAACCTTCAACGCAGTAAGATTATAGTTGCTTCCGGTTTTGACATTTGCCAAAAGGACTCTTTTCATCACTGGCTGTGCGCCATTTGGAGATCATTGAGGTGGACAGTAGAAGAATGCATCAGAAATCATAAATATCTTAAGCCTCCCCCCCAAAAAAAATCACAATACCCGAGTTATTGCTGCATTATATGTATTGGTAGTATATTTATGCACGTGTGTGTGTGTGTGAGTGTGTGTGTGTGTGTGTGGGGATTTGTTTGTAAGATAATTGTGATTTTCTGATAGCTTTCTATTGAATAGTTGTTTTCCAGCCCCCTATTTCATCTGATAATAAACAAGGCTGTTGGAGCTGCCTACCCATCCCTGCCATTATTCATAGATTCATAGATTCATAGATTCTTACTAAGCTAACTGCCCTTGCGAGCCATTTTAAGCTTAGCCAATTATCCCTTGTGAGACTCAAACCCTGCACCTTGTGTTTGTAAGGCAAACACCTTAACCATTAGGCCACCCTCCCATGTGTATCTACATGCATATGTACGTTTGCGTGTGCACAAGGTATGTAAAATGTAGGTCTTTATTTGTAGATCTTGGCTTCAGTCCTTTTTTCCCCTCATTGGGCTAAATATTAATCAAGTATATGCATACCTGTTTCTAATTTGCATGAGGAAATTTCCAACTTTTAAACTGCAAAATTCTGTATTAAAAACGTTGTGCAGCAGCCCATTTTGCAGATCTCCCATTTGTTGACTTTTAGAAACTTGCTTCTGTAATTTTCTAATTTACAAGTGCAAGTTAATTTAAATATTTGCAAAAAGAATAGTGTGTGTGCATAAACTCCATAAACTGGACTTCTGTTTAGTTGGCACACTATGGCAGTGAGCGAGATCAGCAGTCCCCAGGGTGGGGGAGTATACCCTTTTCCCAGGGACTGTGTGATCTTGGAGTTGGAATGAAGAATTAGCAGGGGGAGTGGGAGGTGGAGCCCCCCACATGGAGGTTCCGGGAGCACTTGCACCTGCAAAAAAACAAATTTTAAAGTTTGCATGCTTTAGAGTTATTCCTCTGAGTAAGTTCATAAACATGTCCATTTTTTTCACTTTAACATATCAATGTTATCTCTATCGAGGTTTCCTTGTTTTGATGATTTCAGATAATTCCATATACATGTAATATATTTGTGTATGTTTAAAATCTGTGCCTTGCTGGCTATGTATTGCACATGTTCTAGGCATGTGTTTATGCGCCTGTTGCATGCATGAGCAGTTCTGCTCCATTTTATGAGTGATGGCTGTAGTGTAGAGTACAACAGACCCCTAAACTGCATACATATTGTTATAACACTGAGTCAGTAAGTGAAAGAACTGCTGCATTAACCATTGTATTGCTTGGTAATACCGAATGCTTACAGTTTTTATATTGATGTGTAAAGGGAACAGTTACATGTCATTATGAACTTTGAATTATTGTGTGAGGATTGATGCATACTCATATGCAGTTATTTTACTTGCATACACTACTAATTTGGATACGGTATACAATTTATTCAGTGTACAGATCCCCAAAATCTAGTTAAAGGCATTTTGCACCCCATGTTACATGACGTTATAGTGACTCTTGGCCTTGTTAAGTAAAAATGGTGTACAAGAAATTAATGTACAAAGTGAGTATGTATGCATGCACAGACCTCTACAGTGTCTGGGTACTGTGATGGTTGTGAGAAGTCTTGCACTTCATTTAATGTGAAAACCTGACCGATTTCAGTCTCTGTTTCTTTGATTTTGATCTTTAAGAAGTTTGGTACAGAGACATAGGCTATGCCAGCTCTCGAGTATAGTTAAAAGTACTACTTTGAGGACAGTTTAGTGCTACTAACACATTTAATTTGCATTTCTTTTAAAAATGCTTTCTCTCTAGCTCATTTTCAGTGATCGTATTTGTGTGTACATTTTTTCATGTAACAGGTGCATTTTTTCTTAATAGGACGTGACTGCTTTAAATTAACAGTTTTGATATTTAATGCCTGTTGCTCCGCATATTCTGGGTGTCATTGTTTCCACTTATGGCTTACTGGCAGCAGTAACGATGCCTGCTTGTGCTCTGAATCCAATTTCACATAAATCTGCAGATGCTTAAACCAGTGTAGTAAAAAAAAAACACCCTTTTAAAGTATACATTCTCTACAAAGTGCCAACACCAAATGCAGAAATTAACTGTGTCATAACTGACTGGTGTTGTTGTTTTTCCTTCCATGAAACCATTTATTTACAGTTTTATATGATTCTGGAATTGGCCCTCTGACACATGCACTACCATTTCCAGTTGGATGAGTATTTTGTATGTCTCAAATTATTTTATTGTTGAAAGTACTCCATTCATATCTAATGGAGAAAGCACTTAAAATGTAGCACTTGAAAGGCAGCACTGTAAATTCATTTTGCCTTGTATGCTGTTCTTTTAATGGTCAGTAATTTTTAAAATGTGAAGCATCACACAGCATAACAGAGCAGCAGTTCGTTGGTGCGCCCATCCTTATATGGTTTTGTTTGAAGAACTGCAGAGGCCACCACCTTCATACTGGTTGTCATGCTCCTTTCAGCTGAAAGGAAGCTTGGCAGCTCTATGTCTATTCCAGGTATGGTGTGTTTGACTGTCCACAGCTATTTTGACAGCCACACTTGTTAAATTCCCTTTGTTTCTGTGGGTAGAGGTTGAGGGTATACAAGACAAGGGCTGTAACAATCCCATGTTTATATTTAGGTATGTACTTTTATGTACGAGTGGATACATGAGAGAACTGGCAAACAACTGTGGATACATACTTGCCTGTGTTAGTATAGCATTTAGGTATGCAAGAAAAAAGGTGCTCAACCAGCTGAGAGCTTCTAAAGCTACGTAATGATAATATCTGATGTTGTGTTAGCCTCCTAGATGCTGCTGTTTGACAAATATTACATGATAAAATTTAAATGATGTATCTTGCATTTTGGAAAATTTGCTCTTGCTAGCGTGCAGCATTTTCAGGTTTACTTTTTTTCACTTGTCTTGTTTTTCTACTGCACAGCAGGACTGTTGTTGCAGCTTTGAAACAGAGATGATCTGCCTTCTGTTTGCATCACTCCCCTATTTTGCCATAAAAAGGGGCTTGCTTATGTATTTACTTTTTTAATACCTCCGCTACTACACCAAATGCAGTGTATAGTGTATTTACCACATGAAGTTATTGTAGTTTTCTGATGTTCTTCATCTCACATTGCTGCAGTCCTTACTTATGGGTAGTCCGCTGTCCTCGGTCGGCCCGAATACCAAAGTATTAGGCTGACGTCGGTCATGGGCGCACAGCCCTGACATCAGAGCGTCAGGGTATAAAAGCGCATGACCGACGTCATATCCGCAGTCTTTTTTGCCGCATGGTCCGATGCAGAAGCAGCGTTGCAAGTGCCGTTCGGCTTTCTGAAATTTTTCGTTTTCGGAGTTTCGGACATACCAAGTTGGGCTAAGTACCCGTTAGAGCATTTTTGTTTTTCTTGCCTCAGTTGTTTACGGATGTCAGAAAAAGTGAATAATTGTATTTCTTGTGGGAAGCAGATACCGCATAGGGATTACCACCGCTTTGTATCCCTTGCTTGGGACGGAGCACGGCGTAGTTGGGTGTCGGTTTTGTGCTAGGTTTAATAAGCGCACTATTAAGAGAAGGCTAGATTGCGCTAGGTTAGTTTTGGCAAGCGGTGTAATTATAATATGCCGTCGGATCCTCCGGCGCCCGCTTCCTGAAGAAGCGTAAAGACAAATCTGTAAAGCCTAGACAGGATGATTCGTCCATTTCGGACACCGGTCCTTTAGAGACTGCAGTGGAACAGGTTGATCCGGCTGAAGTTTCTGTTGAGTCTCAGGGGGAAACCTTGATTTTACAGGATGTGGCATCACAGGAGTCAGGTCAGGCTGAAGGGGCCTCTCAGGTTACTATTCTCCCTTCTTTGCCTAAGGGGGTTAGGCCTTCTGCTACTGTTTCTAGGGCTCTTTCTAAGGGCAGGACTGTTTTGCCTTCTTCTGGAGTTAGTTCTGGTTCTTCAGGGTCTGTACCTAAGAAGCATATGCTTAAAATGGCAGAAGACTTGATTTCTTTAATTAGAGGTTCCATGCCCCCTCCGGATAAGAGGCCCAGGGTAGAGCCAGAGTTGGAAATTTTGGAGCAGGCCTCAGATGATTCTGAGTCTTCTGCTGAGGATATTCAAGATTTTCCTCCTTATTCGGATTCCGATGCAGAGGATTCTACTCCTTCTGCTTCCCCTCCAGAGGATTTTTCATTTTCAGAAACCTTACACTCTATGAGGGAACATTTTAAGTGGGAAGGACAGGATTACTCAGATTCCAGAAAGAGGCTTAGAGAGTTCTTGTTTTTACCACAGCACAGACCCTTGGCTATTCCTCCTGTTTTGGATGTTGTTCAGGATGTTTTTTTGGAGGCCTCATTTAATCCAGATTCTATGCCTCCTGCACCAGTTAAACCGGACAGGTATTATAGGGTACCTGAGGCTCATAAATACCTATATAAGAGTCCTAGGGCGGACCCAGAAACTATTAGTCAGGGGCCTAAGGGTGTTAGGGCTTCTGTTGTAAAGAATCCGGTTCCTCTAGATAAGGAAGCTAGAGCTTTTGACAGATGGGGTAAGAAGGTGTACACCTCTTCTACTTTGGCAATGAGGGCTTTAAATTGCCAGTTTCATATGTTGAAATATCAGAATTTCCTCCTTTCTCAGCTAAAATCTAAAGTGGATGCATTGGCGGAGGGCATAGAGTGTAAAGAATTGCAAGATTTGGTGCATGTTTCTGAACAGGTGGGGAAACATTCTTTGCAGTGTGACTTTGATGCTTTGCAGGCTTCTTCTAGAGTGGCTGCCACTGGTTCAGTTCTTCGTAGGCATGCCTGGCTTAAGGATCAGAATTTATCTGAACATGTTAAGTCTAGAATTCTGGATGCCCCTTTACAGTCCGAAGTGTTGTTTGGTCCTCCTGTGGAGTCTGTTTTGAAGAAAATGGAGGACAAGGCTAAGTCTATGCAGACTGTTAAAGATTTTTTGCAGGTTCAAACTCCTAAGTTTAGTAGAAATTGGCCTGCTTAAGGGCTGGACGTACCCTTCTTCTGATTCCCAGTCTAGGGGTAGATCTAGGCGTGGTAGGGGCAGAGCTCAGAGTACCTTTAGGCCTAGAACCTGGAGTTCGCCTGCTCAATCTGCTGGTGAGGGTAGGGGCCAGTCCTTTCGTAAACAGGCCCAATGACCTGCATTTTCAGCTGCCAGATTCTTCTTGCCTGGCAGCTCCTTTGGGAGGAAAGCTAGCTCTCTTCAAGCAAAATTGGTTTTTAGTCACCCAAGACAAATGGGTGTTGGACATTATAAACAAAGGTTACAAGTTTTATTTCCATACATTGCCTCCTTTCAAAGGTATGCCAGACATTCCTCCTCGGCAAAGGATGGAGGCTCACAAACAGATTTCATTACTTCTTCACATGGGAGCCATACAGCCAGTACCTCCTTCAGAAGTGGGTCTAGGGTTTTATTCCGCCTGTTTCTAGTACCAAAGAAAGGGAACACGTGGAGACCGATTTTGGATTTATCTCTCCTCAACACTTATTTGGACATTCCAAAGTTCAAAATGTTGACATTACAACAGCTTTTGCCTCTGCTGGGAAAAGATCACTGGATGGTAACTCTGGATCTAAAAGAGGCTTATCTTCATGTTCCTATCAGGCCCAGTTGCAGGAAGTACCTGCGTTTTCGAGCTGGAAATTTACATTATCAGTTCTCTGCATTGCCCTTTGGCTTATCTACTGCCCAGAGTGTTCACAAAGGTTCTGGCTCCAGTGATAGCCTTTTTCAGGATGGAAGGAATACAAATTTATCCTTATTTGGACGATTGCCTGATTATTGCACAAGACAAGGACAAGCTTCTTCAGCATCTACGGTATGTGATGGTAGTGTTAAGATGCCTAGGGTATTCTGTGAACGAAACAAAGTCCAGTTTAGTACCCTCTCAGGACATGTGCTTTCTGGGTGTGAGACTGAATACAGCTTCCCAGATGGCCTTTTTGACCCCGAACAAACAGAAAAGTCTTTCACTTTATTTCCATCAAATGTCTCTACAGTCCAGGCTGACTGCAAGGACAGTCCTTCAAGCCTTGGGGTTCATGGCATCTTGTATTCTGGTGCTTCCCAATGCCAAATTGCATATGAGGAAGCTTCAATGGTATCTCAAAAATCTATGGACACAACACTGCCAGGATCTAGACACTGTCATTCAAATGATACCTTGCATTCAGAAGGAATTTTTGTGGTGGGCTCAGGAATGTCACCTAAACAAGGGACTCTCTGTGACCCGACCAGAGGCGAGTCAGATTCTAACGACGGATGCCTCGGACAAGGCTTGGGGAGCACACCTCAATGGGAAATGGGTGCAAGACACGTGGCCTGCCAGACTTCAACATTTGCATATCAACTTGAAGGAGATGTTAGCAGTACAATTTGCATTAATGGCTTTCAAGGATTTACTTCACCCAGGGCAGGTGTTGATTCTAACAGACAACACAACTGTCATGTGGTACATCAACAAGCAAGGGGGAACTCATTCGTACCCTCTTTGCAAACAAGCGATGATTTTGTGGGAGACCGCTCTCAGTTACAACCTCAATCTTCAGGCAAGATGGATCCTCACGAGTGGAAATTGGATCCTCAGGTATTTCAAAAGTTGACAGTGTCATGGGGAACTCCAGACATAGATCTGTTCACTTCTCCACTAAATTACCAGTTGCCAAAGTTTTGCACAAAAGGGTTTCATCCCACAGCTTGGAAGGTGGACGCTCTGTCATTCAGTTGGGACAATCTTCATGTATATGCCTTTCCACCTCTGCCTCTTCTGCCCAAGGTTCTCTTGAAGGCCAGACAAGACAAGCCATCCATGATCCTGATAGCACCGGATTGGCCTCGACAACACTGGTACCCACTACTGAGGAGTTTGGTCCGAGAGCCTCCATGGCCTCTGCCTTTGATTCCACACCTTTTGTCTCAGGAGGGCAATCACTTTCTCAATGTCAGAATTCAGTCTCTGCATCTAGCAGCCTGGCATATTCTGTTTTAGATTCTGGAGGTTCTCAGCTTCCACAACAAGTTTTGAATGTTATTTTGGAGGCCAGGAGGCCTAGTACAAGGAAAGTTTATGCTGATAAATGGAGGAGATTTTTTATTTGGAGCAAAGGGAAGAACTTTGATGTTTCCAAGCCTAATTTGAGTGCTTCCTTACAATATCTTACTGAATTATTAGACAAAGGTTTGTCCTTCTCCTCCATAAAGGTTCATGCTGCAGCCATTTCGGCTAATTATGACTGTGACCCTCCTTTATTCTCTCATCCTTTGTTTAAGCAGTTTCTCAGAGGGGCAAAGAACATAAGACCCCCACGTAGAGCTCCTACTCCTGCTTGGGATCTCAATTTTGTGTTTGAAAAGCTTACTCTACAACCTTTTGAGCCTGCAGCTACGGCCGAGTTAAAGTATTTGTCATGGAAAACTGCTTTTTTGTTGGCCATTACTTCTGCAAGAAGGGTTTCTGAATTACAGGCCCTTATGGCAGTGGAGCCTTTCTTGATTTTTCATAAGGATAGGGTATCTTTGCGTACTAATCCTTTCTTTATGCCTAAAGTGGTTTCTAGTGTGGCCTTAAACCAAACCTATTCATTTGCCTACTTTTTATGCAAATCCTCAAAATAAAGGGGAGAAGATTTTGCATACTTTGGATATTCACAGGCAGTTGCGTTATTATTTGAGCAGAACCAAGGAGTTCAGACAGTCTCAGCAGTTGTTTGTTTCTTTTGCTTTGGGTTCACAGGGTAAACCTGTTTCAAAACAAACTATTTCTAAATGGATTGGGTTTTGTATTTCTTTTTGTTATTCCCATCATGGTAAGGAGATTCCTACTGGGATCAGACCTCATTCCACTAGAGCTACTGCAACTTCTACTGCCTTTCTAAGGGGGGTAGCTACAAAGGATATTTTGGAAGCAGCCACTTGGAGTTCAGTACATACTTTTTCTAAACATTACCACCTTCCTCTTTATTCTAAGTCTAGGGCTGGATTTGCCACTGCAATTTTACAGGGCATTTTAGCAGCCCCTAATGCTTTATGATTTTTCCAACCTCCCTTTCCCGTTGCTTTGGGATTCTACCCATAAGTAAGGACTGCAGCAATGTGAGATGAAGAACATAGTACAGTTTTGTACCTACCATAAATGTAGATGTTCGAAGATCCACATTGCTGCAGTCCAATCCCTCCCTCCTTCCCCTCTGTAGCTTAGCATGGTTATATGGTTTGGGTGATGGCTGTAGTTGGGCATATCTTTTGGGAAGTTACTCTGTTTTTTGGCTGTGGCCTTTCCTTTAGGGCCTTCTGACATCTGGGGCAAGAAAAGACTGCGGATATGACGTCGGTCATGCGCTTTTGTACCCTGACGCTCTGATGTCAGGGCTGTGCGCCCATGACCGACGTCAGCCTAATACTTTGGTATTCGGGCCGACCGAGGACAGCGGACTACCCATAAGTAAGGACTGCAGCAATGTGGATCTTCGAACATCTACATTTATGGTAGGTACAAAACTGTACTTTTGTGCTAGGGAACCCTATTAATCTTCCTGTAACCTCTCTGAGCTGGACTGGCTTGGACCTCCTACTAAAGTCATCCTTGGATGCAGGGCTGGCCTTTGGTGAAAGTATTCCATGCTCTCCCCTATTCCCTGCAAACCCTTAGCATTTTTAAGTTGGTGGTACTTCTACACTTCCAAAACAGTTCCCCTGGTGACTGTCCTTGCCACATCAGCTCATTTCCAGTAGCGTCTTCCACACTTTTCTAGCTATCTCATACTCTGGAAGTTTCTCTCTTCACGTTTCACCACACTTGTGGTTTATTGTGCAGAACCACACTGTACTACATGTTGCACAGTTTCACAGTTGCCAGTGGAACAGTAGGAAAGGGCTACAGGAGTATGTGTTGGTTTTGCAAGATCGTGTGAACAGAGGAATGGCATTCAGACAGGCATATATACTTGCAAACAATTCACACATGTATTTGTATTCTTTATCTAAACACTAAAAAACATACCGGTACTGCATCTCTCTCTTTATATTTATATATATATATATATATATATATATATATATATATATATATATATATATATATATATATAATGTGTGTGTATTTTTATTTTTCATTTGATATATGCATCCATTAATTATTGTGGGTTTATAGACATGTTTACACACACGTCTCGTTCAGCAGTTTCCACAACAAAACACATGCTGTCCTGTGAATTGCACACAGCTGCAAAAGGTATGACACAAGTCTCACAGTTGCTGGCAGGACTATGGGGATGAGTATACTGTATTTTTACAAAATGTTGTGAATGGGGAAATTGTATTCAGGTAGGCAAACATAAAGACAAAGCATGTGCACATTACTCTTTGTGTTTGTATGTACTTGCACATTTTTGTATATGCAAACATTGAAGGACAAATGTAATATATAATGTTTTTGTCTTCATATTCATGTATATGTCTGTAATAAATGTGTGCATGTATTAGGTGTATGTGCACCTGAATGAATAATAAATAATGGGTTTACAAATGTGTATACTCCTATGATTCATTCCACAGTACCCACAACAAATGCACACTGGCCCTGGGTACCATACACAACCACAAGCACAACACATAATATATCTTAGAATCTTATAGTTGTAGATGGTACAATGTGGGAGGAGCACAGTTTCTTACTTGTTCAAAATAGGGAGAGTGAGAATTCAGACACATGCACATTTCATGCATACATAAAGCAGCAAAAACATAACTGTTTATCTAAATATAAATATTGGATATTAATATACACATGTAAATAAGTAGTCGTGGCTGCATTTTTTAAGCTGAGAAAATCAGAGTTGAAAATACAACATTCAGAAGTTTTCAGCACACAGCACTTCACAAACAGTATAAGAATTGACATTTAAAATAAGGTTTCTTTTAGGTATCGTTTTTACTTTTGATTTTTATCTCTGAATATGCAGCACAATCCTAATTTGAGGTGATTGTCATCATGTCCACTTTACACATATGCTACATTTCTATATATTTCATTGATTGTGTGTGAAAAAATGTTAAATCAGACAACTAACCTAGGTGGTATCAGATGTCAGTCTGCATGAAGGAAGCCAGGAAAAAGTTGTAGTACAAAAGATACAGTGCTGCGATTGTGGGAAGGGTGTTGGATGAGTCTGGTACTGGTGGTACTGTGCATTGTAAAGGGACTGCTCAGCTGAGAGACCAACATCAAAGAACACTTTGTAGCACAAGTTCATGTAATGTTACCTTTGGTACTGCTTATCTGTTTGAGTCTGCATCTGAGGCATCAAAGCACAGATACATGGGATCAGTAAACCAAGGAGAAAATGCTTGCTAGTTAGTATGACTAGTCTTGTATCTTGTTTCCACAAGAAAACTACACAGAAAGTTATGCTGTTTAGGTAATTTGTCATCACACCAACAGCAAAGAACAAAGGCCAGCAGAAGTATTAATTTCTGCAAAATGAAAATTCCTGTAAAAATGTCATTTATGCCAACAGTAAGTGGTGATGGTGAGGAAGTAAGCTTAAACCCCAAAAACTTTGCTGAAACACCTCTGGAAAAACATTAGCAATATGAACTGCTACTTTAACTCAAATTATTTTATTTACTGTTTAACTTCACTTTTCCAGCAATGAAGCCGGCAGTGAAAACCTTATTACAGCAATACAAAATGACACTAAATATGGAATTCTGTATCTCATTTTTCAATATGTGCTGTGGCAAAACAAAGGGAAGCAAATGTCCTCAGAATGTTGGATTTAGCATTTAAATTCATGAAGAGTTCGCTACTGTTTTGCACCGGAATAATGGGAAATAGGCCAATAGGAGACACTGTGCTACTGATGGGAAGCAATAAATATTCTTTGTGGACCTCAAATAAGCAGAGGTGAATTGAAGCAATCTGTACCCTGAAAAATTTCCAAACCATATACAGATTTCTCTGAAAAGAGAATTCTAAACAGAAAAGCATTAACTGATCTGTTCATTTTGCATTTGTTAATCAAGTTTAGGCCTCTTTTGCTTATGATACTACGCAGTGTGCTTGCATTCTGTATTGTTTGCTTATAATGATTTTATTGTGTCTTTCAGCTTTTCCCGGTTAGGGGTCGCCACAGCGGAACTCCGGTCCGCTAATGATTGGCAGTTGATTTTTACATACCGGCTTGCCAGGCCTGACGCACAACCTTCAACGAAGGTACGCCCATTCACGCATGTCTCCACTCAGAAGACGCTCTAGCTGAGAATCGAACTGGACAGCATCTTACTGTGAAGCGACAACGCTACCGCAGCACCACCACCGCGGGTGTAATTTCATGCAGGCAGAAAACCATAGTTTTATGGTAGGCTCAATGCAACGTGGTTATAATTTCTTTTTAAAGAAGGTAAATATAAAATGAGCTTGGGTGGCTGTGAAAGTAAAAAGGTAAAGGGTTGTAGTCACTGAAAAAAACAGGAACTGATGGCTGTGTTTCATGGTTAAGAGTGTAGTGTAAAGAGCAAATGTTAAACGGCGAGAATATAATCAGGTGTTTCAGTACCAGACCCAGAAACTGTATGTAAGAAGGCAAGTGCTTCATATAGGTTCTGAGATCAGAATCAAGATGCAGGAACAGCAGCTGGATGCTAATAGTACAGTGATAGATTCTCATTGTTTTATCACTGCAATCAAACTTTTGAGAAGGCATCTGAGTTCACCGTTCCTTTCCTAATAAATTTTGCAAAGCACTTCAGGCAAAATCTTGACTGATAGGCTGTTCTTGTCATGTCAGCTTCACTTAGCTATTGACATAAACAAAAGAAAGAGCACTTACTGTACGCCACTTGCTAACATCAGATCGACACCTTATGTAAGCAACAGCTGACCGGCATAATAATAGTGGAAGTCTCAGTGGCGTGAGAACAGCAAGGAAATATTAGATGGATGCTACCAGACTGGCAATCACTTGGAACTTTGGGGTCAGTGGTTGGAGATTTATTCTGGAGAGTTGATATCTGCATCATTTAAAGCTTGAAAGTTTTTTTGATTGTGTGCCCTTTTGATATGAAGAGGATACCAGGGAGCCTCAGAAGGAAGAATAGTGGAAGGGTACCTGTGTAAGGAAGCCTAACACAATGTGGTTTGAAGAAACTATTGGCAATCTGCATTGCAAGCCACGTAACATTAATGACTGTCATGGCTGCGATAGTGTCCAGCCCCACATTTGTTATTTTGACTGTGCTGGTAACAAAGTTACAAAGTAAATCCTGAAGTTACTGCTCAGTTTTAAATAGTAAGAATTGTATCGCTCTGAGTGCAACTGGACTATCAGTTTGACTTAAGACTGAGACCAGGATTGACCAAAAAGGAGTCTTAATGGTTAAGCTGCACAGAAAAAAAAAAAACAAAAAAAAACTATGTATTACATCTGAAAGCTACCCATGCCCCCCTCCCCCTTTTTTTGTAAATTTTGTTTTGAAAAATCATCTTTGCATTCTATCAGAAAGCATAAACCTTGTACCAGTGAGTGAAAGCTGCATACAAGTAGCCTCATGCCTAATCCATAATCACACTTCCTGGTCTTTACTTCTGGATTTACTGCTCAGTCAATGATTTGTCCTGCACCTTCCACTAGTTATATGTTTCTAATATTATCTTTTGTGAGAAACCTCTCCCAGCGTAACAGCAAGACATCCTTGCAAAAGCAACTGTGATAAGGTGACTGGTCATCCGATGTGAGTTTAGGAAAACACTGGTTATACATTTGGGCTACTGGTTTGCCTTTCTTTACGTATTTGGTTTCTTTAAATGTGGCAGAAGATTTTTTTTTAATTAAAAAGATTTTTTTAAACATCTTTATTGGATTATCACTTGTGACATGGACGAACTTCCATTTATATAAAAGTAATCAAACCGTATTAAGTTCACATTTATGAACATTATGTATCACATAAACAAAGCAACATTACATACATTTGTTCTGTTTAACCTTGTTCCAATTCCAAAACATTTTTCTGGATGTATTGTTCCACAATTTCCATTTTTTCAATGTAATTTACTATTCGTTTCTTGTTAGATATTCAGAACAAGTGTAGTTGCTTTAGATTTTGATTTCCATTTGCTAGTAATTGCTTTTTTTGGCAGCCACCAGAATTAAACTTAACAAGGCCTTACTATGTCTAGATAATTCAGATCCTGTTTCTCTGCTCAAAAAATGATTTCCTTGGCTACACTGATTTATTTGCCCAGTATTCCTGACAGAGTACTCTAGGGAATTTTTCAAGTCTCCAACCTGTTACACTCTGAGAGTATGTCCTCCCAGGTACCTCTTTCTTCCCCATTTCACGTCCACCATTTGCCATCTACAGAGGAAAATTTCTTTGCTGTCTGCTTGAGGTCTAAAAGTATCTCTGCAAACACTTACAGGCAAAAGTCCTAAATCCTCTAGATTTTGTTGCATTATTTGTGAGTTATACATATGTCCTCACATTGTTTTAATGAATTTCACATCTAATCTCTCTTCCCAGTCTTTTATGAACTCTTCTGATTGACTTCTATAGTTATCATGAAATATTTATGTGCCCTACTAATTATGTATTTTTTAACAGCAGCTTCTGTTCTAGATTCAATTAAAACTCAACCGCTGTAGGCCTTTCATTTAGCATTTCCTTGTTTTCTTTGCCAATGGTTCTAAATATAACATAAATGACAAAGGGAAAAGATGACACCCCCCTGCCTAGTTCCTCTGATATCAATCCCTGGTAGGAAGGCAATTACTAGCCTGCAATCCAAATGTCTTCTTTATCTCTTCCTATTCTGTTACCTTTCCCTCTCTAATTATTTGTTCCCAATATCTTGATTCCTTTCCCATCTTCCTCTAGTAAATTCCAGTCTCCTCTTGCTTATTCTCTGCACCCCAAATTACATTTGTCCCTATCGGAAGAATCTCCTTTCTCCATTCCTGATTTGGCTTAGTTCTTTGTATACTTTATTATATTCATAAAGTGGCAGAATTTATATGACTGTTATTCTCCTTAAGGATCTGTGTCCAAAATCCCATTCTTTCCTTGTGTGTTAAATTACCCCCCCCCCCCCCCCTGCTTGATCATCATCCCTTTCCACACTGAATTGTAATTTTCTGCTTGTGTTTATGTACAAGAACTGTAACTGTGTAGCTCTAAAATAACCCTTCAAATCAGGTAATCCTAAACTTCTTTGTTCTGTTCAGGGGATCAACTCATCCCACTTTACTCTTGCCCTCTCTCCCTCCCAAATAAAATCATTTAACTCTATTAATTAGTATCCTCAGCTTCACCTGTGATTGATAAAATATGCCTCACCCTTGTATAAAATTAAAGGGACTAAAAATATTTTATTGCTTTATGTCTTGCTATCCATATCCACAGGCAAGAGCTTCCAGTTTCTCAGTTTTTTTGTATTCTCTTTTGACCTCCTCCCACATATCCTTGGCTACCATAACATAATCCTTATTTTTAATCCATACTCCTAAATACTTTATCATCTCCCCATAAGTATGGGTATTGCTGAATAATTTCATGTGTGGGTGCACAGATTATAGTCAAGCCTTTATCTTCATTCATTGTATGACCTGAACAAACCTTGAACTGACTCAGAATGTTCCACAACACTGAGATGTCCTTTTCTGGTTCCATCTGATAAAAACATATAATTTGCAAATAAAAACAACTTTTCTTGAACACCATACCAATTATATCCTTAAATTTCTGAGTCCCTTGTTTTCTTTGCCATTGGTTCTAAATATAATGCAAATGATAAAGGGTAAAGAGGACACCCTCTTCCTGGTTTCTCTCTTCAGACACAACTTGAAGAAGAGACCTTCCACTTTGATTTCTGCCTCTGATCCCTTGTACAGCCTTCTAATTAACCTTATTACTGTATCAGGAAATGTAAATGCCTCCATTGCCCTATTCATAATATCCCAGCTTACTGTGTAATCAAGACCCACCAATAGCAGTGGTATTTTCTTACATACTGCTTCCCCTTGGATCATCATTCTAGCAATGTTGTCAAATGTTTGTCTCCCCTCTGAAAAGCCACACTAATCCATATCTATTAATTTTGGCATCACTTTTACCATTCTTTTAGCCATTTTAGACATAGACTCTCTAATCATGGTCTAAAATTGAAATAGGCCTATATGAAGCTGGATAAAATGGGCTGTCTAAGGTATTACAGGATAAGTGTTTGAAATGTTGAGACATGCTAGAGTGAGTCCTGAAATGCACATTGTGAATGGCCAAAAGAACAGACTTGCATATACTAAGTCTGATATCCCATTTCTCAGACTATTCCATTTTCTTCAAGGTATGGTGATCTCTGAGTTGATGCATACAAGTTCGGGAGGTGTAGGGGGGGGGGGTCAAGCCCCACACTGCAAAAAGAAGTTTTAAGAAGAAAAGTAAATGTTGAAAATTGCTCTTTTTTTCCTGTGTTTTCGGTCTTTTTTTCAGGTTTTTGACACACTGCATTTCGAGTATTGACATTTCATCAGGGAGCCTATTGTAGCCACCACAGCTTTTTTCCTGGATGTTAGTGTATTCCCTCCTTTTTAAAGTACTGTTAAAACCTTCCAGATCTTTATCAAATTCTTCCCTCCTACCTTCCAAACATTCACCAGAATACTAAAAGAATAAAGAACGGTCACAGTACGGCAAAAGCACAAACCAGCGTGTATGTAAACTATTTATTGAAGCGCTTTTCGTATGCTCAATAAGCACACTTCTTCAGAAACCATATTGATAGTAAAAATTCTAATATATAGTCATATCATTTAACCAATCAAATAAAACCCGCCACTCAATTACTTATTTAAAGCCGTATGGATTCTGTAAAATCATAATAAATAAATCCGAATACAAAATCCATACTGGTATTAATAACGTTACTATAGAACATTCCTACATAAAATTAAATATAAACTCATTTAAATATGTCATAAAAACATATGTTGGACATAAAACATATGTTAAAATAAAATGAAATAAAGGAAATATAAATATAGTGTAGTGTAAACCAAAATCTGTTATAAGTGACAACACTGATGACTAAGAATATAAGTATGCTATAAAAATATAATAACTATGGGAAACAATAAATATACAAGATGTAAAGAATTTATAAATTCTTTGTATAAATTTGTGTATGAATATTATGGTGATAAAAGCGTCAATGTTTCAAACTCTTAAGCTTTAGAACGCTACTAATAGAACAAGTATCGTTAAGACCTGGGTGATTATAAGCATTGAGCTTAATCTGCCATTCTAATTCCAGTTCTTCCAAACGCAATGGTGCTGGACCCCCTCTTATATCTTGATACACCTGATCTATTACTGAAAATTTAAAACTATGGTCACTGCACTGTTGAACATGTTTAGCCAAAGCATTATCCAATTTCACTCTTCTGTTGGCATATTGATGTTCATACATCCTTTCACGGAGTCTACGCTCCATTTTGCCCACGTAGAATGCAGGACAACATTGGCACTTTGCCACATAAACAACCATTCTTGTATTGCAGTTAAACCTAGCTCTGAATTTAATGTGATAACCATTAACTGTTAATGAGTGCAAATTGTCTACAAGTTTGCAGTAATTACAGTCTTGGCATTTAAACATGCCTGTGATTTTTGGGGACACAGTTGTCCGAGTAGGGTTTTCAAATTATTGCCCCTCCTAAATGTAACACATGGTCCAATACCCATCTTAGCGCAAATATTAGAATTAGTGCCAAACAAACCCCAGTTTTTCTTAATAATATCTAAACATAATCGACTATGTAGATTATATGTGGTTATAAAGCTAGGTGCACTCTGTACTTTAGTACCATAACTAAATTCCAAGACATTGTCTGGATTCCAGACAATATTGACTTCCACTGCAGATGTTTGTTTGATCCGCAACAAGGGTTGGTATATACCATTTAATCTCTAACTTAACTTCATGGATCAAATCATCCAGTAATGTTATAGGATAACCTCTATGCAAAAACATGGATTTTAAGACCTGGCATTCTTCCATGAAGTCACTATCCTGACTAACGATACCAGCTGCTCGTACCAATTGTCCTTTAATAACAGAGCGCTTCTGATGATATGGATGGCAGCTTGTAAAATGCAAAAAAGAATTAGAATAAGTTCTCTTCCTATATATAGTAGCTACAATGCTGCCTAATTCCCTATTCTTGGATAGCTATACATCTAGAAAGGCTATTGCTTCTGTATTGAAAGATGCCGTAAATTGCAAAAATTGCGTCGACCCATTAAATACTTGCAGGATAGTATTACTGATCGTAATATCACCCTTAAGTAGGATGAAAATATCATCCAAAAAATGGGTGTAATATACTTTCTGGTCACTGAGTCTAGGATTGTTGAAAACCTATTCCGATTCCCAATAGGCCATGACCAGATTAGCTATACTGGCACCACAAGGGGAACCCATAGCTACTCTGACTTTTTGCAAATAAAAGTTGTCGCCAAACATGAAATAATTATTAAAAAGAACAATATCCAACAAGTCAGTTACTAGTGTTATCTCGCTAGCTGGAGCCCCTTTCTTCTGTAGGAGGAGGCTAACCCATTCTATACCTAACTCTTGGGGTATACAAGTATATAAGTCTTTCACATCCACTGTAAGGAAATTATAGTTCATATTGAGCTCTAAGTTGTCTAAATTCTGGAGAAAGGACCATGAATCCTTACATATTTGGCTCTCCTTGATTACATATTTTTGTAGTATAGAATCCACAACTTTTGCACAAGAATGTTGGTGAACCCCTACCATCAACTAATGGTCTCAATCGGGGATCCATAACATTTTTATGTATCTTCGGAATACCGAAAATACAAGGGTATATAGGATAAGTTGTAAACATATAATTATAAATGTTCTATTCTATTCTTCCTTCGATGAACATATCTTCTATAATACCCTTAATAGAATTATATGCGCTATTAACCTCAGACCTGGAACTCAAAACATAAGCAGGATTATCCAAGAATGAACTCATCCTTTCTACATAATCGGTGTTGTCAAACGCCACGAGCCCCCCACCCTTATCAGGTTTGCAAATGCGTGTTTTGAGATTTAATGTATTCTAAACATTGATATTCAAACCTACTAGTATTATTGTCACCACTAATAGGCGATCTGCTTTTTAAAAACTGTCTAAAATCCAATTCACATAGCTGTTCAAAAACTTGTAATAATGGATACAGTGGGGGGTTAAAAGTACTTCAAATATAAAACTGGTCCTCATTAGGTTCTTTAGTGCTTGCACCCATTATTAATAGAAAATTTAACTTTCTTGTGAAAACCTTGAGATCAATTACAGTTTTCACTAAATCAAATTTTTGAACTGGAACATACGTGTAACCTTTAGAAAGGAAATCAATTATGTCTGGTGGAATAATGGCAGAAGAAAAATTATAAACTTTGAAGTCACCCGTCTTGTTAATAATAACAACAGGTGGTTTACTTGTTTCAACCTCATTCAATGTACAATCAACAACATCAGTACTAGCATAAGACATGGTATCACAAGATACTAAATTGACAAAAGGCAATGTCAAAAAGTCTATGCTTAAGTCTTGTGTTTGTTCGACTTCCGCTGATAGGTATTTGGCTGAAAATTGTTCTGCTGCTTGGGTTTGGCACCCATGTGGTTGGCAAATTGAAAATTTCCATTTTGATTTTGATCCAAATTAATTTCGCTACTAGTCTCCTGGTAGAGGTGTTGTAACCTCTCACTTCTCCTTAATTCAGGTTGATTTTCCTGATTAACATTTGCTTGTGAATTAGTTTTATGTTGGTTTATGTCATTAATTTGTACCCTATGATTGCCACGTTGTTGCTGATTAATAGACCTAGTATTATTATTCGATACTGGTGTATTAAGTCCCAAAGGTTCTTGCCAAACTTGGGCAACTGATGGCGTTGGATAAGCAGTGCCATCCCGATAAGCCTTACTGTTCCGTTCTAACTTTTTCACTTTATTACTTTTCAGTTTGGCCAAATACTTAATACTCAAGTCATTAACCCAGATATTATAGTGCTTAATCATAAGTTCCAATAGGTCAAAGCCTTGGCAGTCAAATAAAGCCAGTAATTCATTATGGAATTCAGAGTTAGTGACGAGGCCATTTGGAAACTGATAATGTCTAAGACCTTTTGGCACAATTTTCCACATAGTTATTATATTTTGATAGCTTACTTATATTCTTATAGTCATCAGTGTTGTCACTTATAACAGATTTTGGTTTACACTACACTATATTTATATTTACTTTATTTCGTTTTGTCTTAACATATGTTTTATGTCCAACATATGTTTTTTATGACATATTTAAATGAGTTTATATTTAATTTTATGTAGGAATGTTCTATAGTAACGTTATTAATACCAGTATGGATTTTGTATTCTGATTTATTTATTATGACTTTACAGAATGCATACGGCTTTAAATAAGTAATTGAGTGGCGGGTTTTATTTGATTGGTTAAATGATATGTCTATATATTTGAATTTTTACTATCAATATGGTTTCTGAAGTGTGCTTATTGAGCATACGAAAAGCGCTTCAATAAATAGTTTATATACACGCTGGTTTGTGCTTTTGCCGTACTGTGACCGTTCTTTATTCTTTTAATTTTTTGTCAGTGTTTTGGTTCTCATTCACCAGAATACTATCTGTTCCTGGACTTTCCTGCAGACTGGTTATACATCACTATTTTTTTCTTGTCTCCTCTCATCCTATCTTAAGTGTTGGTTGTTGAGCGTCATTTACCTCTAACATTGGCATATTTTAAGTCTTCCATAAATATTTCCATCTGTGCTTTTTCTTGATTCCCCCACTTCTGTGTGCATTATACAGATAGTGACAGCAGACTTTGAGACTAATTTTGGAGATTGACCATAACATGCAGGGAAATTCTATCTGCAAAAAATAGATGCAGTAGGTTACCTCAGAGTCTGGGATATATGCCTACTTTATGGTTTGCTTCATGTTGACTATATCTGTTACATACCAGTCATGAGTGTTTACCATGCCTCTCAACTTCTTAGCACAAAAAGTCTGGACAAAGCCAAAAATAATGGGGTGACAAAGCGCAAAAAAAATCAAGAGAGATTTTAAATATTGCTCTTAAAGTTAGAAAATTGCTAAGTAAAAGGTCGTCTCTTACCATGCATTTTCTGAAGGTTATGAAGCCTGAAACTGAAATGCCTTGTCATTATTTAGTGAATTCAATCCTCGCTGATTTGCCACAAAAATCACATTTTATGAAGAAAAGACCAACAATTTAAGGCAAATAACTAGACATTCTGCGGAAATCTAGAGAGGTATGATGTGTACATATTGTTTGAGCACAAGAAGAGAAACTTGATTCTGAACAAACAAGTGGCTTTCAGAACTGCTTTTGCCATTTGGAAATGATACCGCCATGTAGCTGATGTTTGGAATTGGTTGATTTTAGCATTTATCAGATAAATATGTCAATGGCTATTACTTGTGTTGCATACAGATGTCTCATTTCATACATTTACCAAACCTACTAGTATGTCTTGTTACCTTTAGCACCTTTGTGTGTCTCTGTCTAGGTATGGTGGGTTTTTTTTTTTTTTTCTTGACTAGTTTGGAATGTTTTGCATTGTTCTTGACTGATTGGTAATGTGTCATTTTGTTCTAATCTCTTTCAGTTGGGCACCTGGCGAGTCTGCCTTTACTAAGTCTCCCCTCCATTTTCTTTCTCATAGCTACAGTCAAGGAAACGTTTAACTCCCTGGATTTAAGATTACATATTTTTATTTACACAATTCTGCATCTAGTGTGTAACGTGTCAGAAATGGGTATATTGAGAGTGACCTTGCACTTGATTTAGGAATATAAGGTGTGTTGCATGTGGTCTGTGCAGATGTCGGTGCTTAAAGAGTTTTAAAACTGGCAGGATGATTCTGTTGGTTGGGTCCACTCCATCTGCCTGTTTATAAAGGTTTTGAAATCTAGTGAGCATGCAGATTTAACTAAAGCTACTGTGTATACTGCTGTCTTTGCATCTATGTCTTTGTGTGGTGCATGTTCATTCTGCCTTACGACACTAACTCTTGACTTGTGTTATGGTGGGATAAAACCTGCAAAACAGCATTCTAAATGAAATTAAAATACGTTTTAACTCCAAATGATAGTTGGTGTAATTGCCTTATACTTTAGCAGGGTTACAATTTAGTCCTTTTGTTTGCTTAAATGGGTATGTAAAATGATCTTGGGTGCAAAGACCGTAGTAGCCAGTTAGCCAGTATATTTTTGGGAGGTGGGAGAGAACTGGATAACCTGGGGGGGGGGGGAGAAATGCAGGCTTTCTAGAGGCAGTAACCAGAGGTTAGGTAGAGTCCTGGAGTCTGAAGCTTTGAAGAATTAGTGTTAATTTATAACCAAATCAGACCTCTTTGGATGAAGCTAGCACACCCAGTCATAAATTACATAAATACAGGATGGTAGTTCTAACCATAAGCGTTTTCTGCTTTCAAGGGGTTCTTTGATGGAAAAGTATTGTGGTAGATTTCTGTTCACAAGACTTAGCCACAGTGTTGCTGATTTATGCAATTTTGGCATCTATTCATTCTTGCCTAGTCAGCAGGCCAAAGACTTTCATAGTAGAAGGGACCAGTGATGCGGTTTAACTACACTAGTCAGGTTGGTGTTAGATTCCTTTGTGCTAGCCGAAGTGCAGGGGAGCAGTATGTGGTATAGATATTTGTAATTCTTAGGAATGGGGTCATAGTTCACTGGTGTTGTGGATTTAATGGAACATTCCACTTTTAACAGGGGACAGTGTTTTTTGCGTCTCCACTGCCTGTTGACAATGAAGCTTCACTGTCAGTTGGTCTTGCTGTATCTGTTTGGTAAGAGCAGATGGAGTAAGCCATTGTATAGGCAGTAATTGAAGTTTTCCCGTTCTTTAATGGCCATAACATTATCCTTTGTGGCTGATTTGGATGCATCTTGTATTAATATGGCGTGTGCTCCCACTCTCCCCCACTACAGTCACCAACTTGGAATCACCAGGCCCATATCCCCCAGTCCAACAACCGTTGCAAATGTGTAAGTCTTCAATTGCACAGGAGGAAGCTGCTGACTGGGACCCCTCCCCCCAAAGAGCCACTAAATCCTACCTTCCCCCCTATGTAGCCTTTCCAGTACCTGTGTGTCTAGTTTATCTAGGGTTGACTGTCTCTTAGGGCTTTAGAAATGTATGCCACAGAACCAGGCTTCGACAGTGAACAAGTGAGGGTTTCTTTTGTTTTGATTTGACCACCAGTGACTCACAGTTTTTATCTCTTTGGCTTGATTTGAGCTAGCAAGTTTAGCCAGTAAGAGTCTAACATCTGAAGTCATTGGTAAATTGATCTGTCTAATTCAATTCAGGTAGTGTGGAACTTTCAAAGCGAAGTACCACAGTGTGCAATGCACTTTGACTGCTTCCTGATAAGATTGAAAAAGAGAGAGCATATGTTTAATCCATGAACACAGAGTTGGAACAGGAGCTGGTCAGCACTGGTGAGAAGATTTTG